>NW_027526203.1:68711921-68974892 GCF_048455015.1 Haemaphysalis longicornis
CTTTGATGCACCACGCACTGTTTATCCAAAAAGCGCCGTATCAGATGTGGCCGCGCTGGTGCCGGGTCTTATTTTGCGGCGGTGGTAATTCCTGCCGGCGGCGTGCGAAAAAGATGTTTTAAACCGATACAGAACCCGTGCACAAAACGCTTCAATCATGTGACCAGTTCCGCTTGGGGCGACGCGTGGTGGAGAGCGGCAACGTTGGCCAAACCGGCTTACTCTATAGCTTCGCCGCGGCTCTCAACTTTCTAGCGCAGGAGCGAGCGCCATTTCTTTGACAATCTCAAACATCGGTTGCCTTGGAAACAAGGCACAAACCACTCTAGAAGTCCGTTACGGTTCCGTGATCCCGGTTCAGCTCGGGGCCCCACCTCGCGACATGTGGGCACTGCAGGCGTACACCACGTGGCGTACACTCACTCCATTGGGAAGTGCGAGATGCGTTTGGCATTACAGGAGGTGATGGTGTGTGTGTTGTGGACGCCTTTGTTGCGCGATGAATTGCGACGTTGTGCTTCTGCGGGTGGATAGTGTTTCGCATGTTCTGTATTATGTTTCTCAAGCGACGTACGACTCAACCTCGCATGGTCGTCTCTCAATCGCGGTTCAGACTTGCAACGCATGTTGTGACGTTGTGTTCATTCGAAACGCATCTCTGGATTGTTTTGAAGTTGAATAAAATGCGTGCGTCAAACCGGGGCACTCGGCTCAGGGCGTTCTCTGCGATTGCACGAAAGAAAAGCCTCGAGGCTTCAACACTTTTTATATGGAACTTACTCAGGTAAGAGAATATCCATGTCATGTTATGGCCGTGTTGCATTCAATACAAACGGTTAAGCGTTTGTTTACACTTGTTTCGTTTGTCGTAAAATGTCCAAGCACTCCGGCACTACGCTGGCAGATCAGCCGGCGAGCCGACGCTGAGCAGACGACTCATCTCTTTGCCGGAAGTGCGTGAAAAAGTCGCCCAATAGCAGGATGTCTAGCTCATGACGAACATCTGGGAATCGATGACGTAGACATGTGAAGATGGCGGCGTCCAAAAACACGAAGGGAAGTGTGAGAAAAAAGCGACAAACTTTGCAACAAATGTGTGAGCTTTCCGCTGCACGTAAAAGAGTAATACTTGGCACGGGTGACGTTGACGACCCAATCTAACGATTGCGCCAGTTCATTTAGTGTGCTCAAAACGCCTTTCAGGGCCCCTTTAAGACTTCTGACGGCAGGCGGTTTACTTCCTTGTTCGGTAGTTGATGGCAAAAAAACTACCAGTTTACTCTGGTGACCAAGAGACGTCGCAAGAAGATGCATTTACCCCGATTGTACGTCACCTCCCCCCCCCCCCCCCCCCCCAAAAAAAAAACAGTGTATCTGGCTTTGAATACCATGCCGGTCCTGATGGGAGTATGAAAAAACCCCCACGCCTCCTCTTTTTATTTCTCTTCCTCCACCACTCCCTACACTATGCCTCCTTACAAAAAACGCTCCGAGTTGGTGTCGTGTGTCGCGTGAACAATAGCGGCCCCCGACGTTTGTGGTCGATGGCAACTTGCGGCCGCACGAATGGATGCGAGGTGCTCTCCGCCAACCGAAGCTCGTTGTGGACGTTGTGGAACCAGCCTGGAAAAACGTGCGACGCACTGCAAAGTCTCCTCCGAGCCACCGTCCTTCAAGCCGACGGAGTAGCAAACCGACGCGAGGCACCGCGCAGAGTGCCTCGTTGAAAACAATGCGGTTACGCCTCTGTAAGCCTCATTGCACGTTTCTTATTGTCACCAACATTTGGGGTGACCTGTGGCCCTTGTAGTGGCAAATTGAACTCAGTGTTTTCGCCTCGTCACTGTACCGGCGGTTCTCCGCCTGTCGAGGCGAGCGTTGTGCGTGAGAGAGGGTGCCAAGCCCGGAACGTCATTGGGGAGGCCGAACGGTGTAAAAGCTATGCGCATATCTCCAATCTCAGCTTCAGTTTTGTGTGTGCCGGTCGCCAGCAGAATAGAAAGTTTGCGCACTGTGAACAGCGATGGAGAAAGTGTGCTAGCAAGGCTAAGTGTTTTTGTTACGCTGTATCCGTGCCTCATCCTTTGTAGAAGCAGCTGAAGTTAGCCCAGCGAGCGCCGCAGAGCCGATTTTCTTTAGAAGTACCAGCGAGGTCTGCCGCGCCTGGTACGTGTTGAATGACCACCGCGTGCACTGGCGGCTGCATTGGTTTAGCTGGGGAGGACGAAGGTCGGGGCGCCGGGGGGGGGGGGGGGGGGGGGGGCTCTCCGTGCGCTACGAAAGTGCTGATTCAGCCAGCAAGAGCCATTTGCGGAAGCAATCTTGTACGGTCGACGGACGTCTGTTTTGTTTCGGAGGGCTGGAAACCATGTCAAGCCGACACGCCACAACGACGGGAATCTTTTCCCAACATTGGGAAGGGGGATAGGAGGTAGCCCGGAGGGTACAACCTACTGCCCGCTACCACAATACTACACAAGAGGGGAAGAGGGAGATGGTGAAGCATTTTGAGGTGTTGGCTGCAAGAAGGGTCGCGTTCCCTTGCGAACAACCCTTCGTGTTGATCTCCGTGGTCTTGACCAACTAGTGAACGGAGGTGTCTCGGATGAAAGTGCAACTTTGCATAGCTCTAAATAAAAATTCAGGCGGCACGGAAAGTTGAACGCAGCATGACAAGTGCCGCGTCAGTACAATGCTGTTTTAACAGCGAAGCTGTTGAGCAAATTATTTGGGAATGGTGTCCGCAGTTAAAAACCCAAATAAAATGCCGAGCACTCGTCCAAGGGTGCCTCGAGCGCACGTTCATTAAGCTAAGCATACCCACTTAGGAAGATTGGCCAATTTTGGCCACACAACGTCCAGCGTTCGCCGTATCGTGGCAATACTTGGTCGTAACCAGAAAGATACGTCACAGCGTACGCCCCTCGTTCCTTTCATCCTCGCGTCGTCGTGCACTTGCGCTCTGTACCGTACAAGAGCCGCGACTTGAATGTCAAAGCTGCTGTTGGTGATCATTGACCTCACATGGCTCGGCCGCGGCCAGTTTGCAAGCCCGAGAGGCTCGGCGTGCAAAGCATCTGCGCTTGCGCAGTGGCGTACGAAAACGTGGATCAAAACGACGCGCTCACTCTGGCTTTGCTCAGCGCAAGGTCGTTGAAATGCCATTCCGCCGACGCCAACAACGACAGCACAACGATACTCAAACTCAACTTTGTTGCCGTCAATGATCACCTACAAAAGCTTCGCCATTCAAGTCTTGAGCGTGAGTGCACGCTTTCCTGATTTTTTCTTTATTTTTCAGGTCGGCTGTCCACCATGCGCCTTTATTTCTTGCTGTAGATTAAGAGAGCTCTGTTATCAATGTAATGCCGGTGTTTCCGTGGCTTCGTCGGCCACGGAGGCTGCGGGAAAGTCAGTGTTTGGGAAGCAGGTGTAAACGAACAGCGGAACTATCACTGACTGGCTGACTTCATTGTTTGAAAATGGCTTACACTTTTTTTCGTTGCAAGAGTTGTAGTAGATAACGTTTTACCAAGGTACCTTGTATTGTCGATGTACGTGCTTTGTTGATTAAGCATTTTTATATTGCGTTGTTATTTACGGGATCATAAGCATTTCTGTATGAGTGCAATTACTATACAATAAATTGTCTGTGTACCAAAAAGAAACCTTTCACGTTTTGCCATTGAAATGTTGTAAAAAATCTTAGAAATTACGCCCAATGCTGTTCCTCAACACTCCTAAAAGAAAACAAATGACGGGCTATGAGCCTAATAACTCGCAAATACAGCCATAAATTTCCTTACAGGGCTTCTGTAAAACACCTTAACACATCAAAAATACTACAAATGCAGCTGAACAGTACTCCGAACGCGCCTCCTAAAAACTCCTCGCAGGAGAAAATAATATGCTATCAATGCTCCTTTCGAAAACTCCGATTTTAGCGGCAGTAAAGCATTACTCCTATGTACCCCTAAATAAACTCCGGAAATACTGGGAGTAAGGCGCTACACCCACTGGAAGAAGTATAGTATACTCCGACTTGGGATTGAGTTAAGCGGCAAGTCATGTACTGCCATTTTGGCTTATTGGTTTCCTCTGAGCAGAAGAAGCAGCATCAGCCTCTTGAAAACCGGAAGAATTGTCAGCCAGCTTATCTCTAAAAATAGGAGCTATAAAACGGGCTTTATATTGCCTCCATGAATACCTGTCAACGTTGATGCTTGGAAAAGTTGGTGTTTCATATTCTCGAATTCAGAGAGCAACGCACCAAGACAAAGGGAGGAGAACATGCTCGCGTGCCTTTTCCACCCTTTGTCCTTGTTGGTTGTGCTGTGGATTCAAAAACCGGGAAACCATCTGTACATGAATGCAGCAGATATTGTCGATGAGTCCCCAGTGAAACGCAGATGGCATGATGATGATTGTGTGACCTATAACGCTCAGTAAAAGGGAGGTGAATTGGGTGAGCTGATAAATATTCAGCTTTAATGCACAACAACGAGATGCAAAAGCGGCACACAGAACCAGAGACAAAAAACAAAACACAAAAACGCACAGGACAGCGCTGCTTACATTACGCTGTTTCTAATGCTCAAGATCAGGTTCTCTTCTACAAAAAGTTTTACTTTTCTTGAAAAATTTTAAAGCCTACAATGTTTAGAAGATAGTAGCCGGGGTTTATTTCAAACAAGAATCCCTCTTTTCACCTAACTTATACTGATACGCTGGCAGATTAATGGATGTTGACGAATTAAAACATCCCAGTGTATCAATAATGACGAATTAAAAGTTCACAAGCACGCGCAAATAATTTGCAGCAAGGGCATTCGGAAACATTTGTATCTGATCTCCGCTACACGAGCGTTTTAAAGGTCATTTCATTCAAATGGCCTTCCAAATTTCGAATTCCCTTCTAACTTGAAGGAGCTCTGCCGACCTACATGACAATTCTCCAAGGCAGTTGAAAGTTCCAGTGTTTTACCCGCCATGTATTGGTGTCGCCACTGTTGCCCAGTTTCTTTGTCGTAACTTGACAGAAAATTAAATTTTAGCGTTAAACTCGACCAGAAAACGCCATTATTAGCGATAAAATTGGTAATAGCCTACAAACACCCAGAAAAAGTGCAGAAAGAAAGCATTTTTTTGTCTTTTTTTTTGCATCGCCGGTTGTGTTGAGAGTGTACCAAACTGGCTCCTACTCGTAGCTCCAATGATAGAAAATAAAATCAAGTGAAACTTATTAAGAGCATGCTCTTCGAAACGTAAGTCTTACTCGTAAATAATTATTTTCTGAAATACGGTACAGAAGCTGCGCCCAAGATGCCAAGCGTTCGCGTTTCAAAGGCCGTTGGCAACCTAAAAGGTGGTTCATGGTGCTCCTATGGCTTCAATACCGTTTCAACCTTAGGACTTGACTTTGGACTTGACAGCAGTGGCTTTAACTTTAACCTTTCGCCATTTGATTTCACACGAAGAGAGCTTTGCGTTCGATCATCGGCGTTGTTAGACGGAACGGTGCTTGATTTTTCTGCTTCCTCCAAATCCAAGCTGCTTCGGTCGTGTCCCGATGATTCCACTTCCGGCCACCCCAGCGTGCGGACGCGGAATCATGAGCTCCGTCGGAGCGGCGTTTGCTGCCCAGTCTCGCCGCGGAAACAGAAACGGTGAAGAAGCCCAGGATTACTCTGCTGTTCTGCCTCCCCTGCCAACCGGGTCTGTTGTTTTAACCACCTGTTTTCTGAATGGAGACGTAAAGGCTCAACGTACCGAGTTCAAGACTTTTGAGACGCGTTAGCGCAAGACACTGTGCTCGCCGACATTGCTGCCCTCGGCACCTACCAGATGAATCATATTTGGGCAGTCACCTTTACGAGCGAAGAAGGAAAGAAGAAAGTGCTCACGAAGAAAGAAATCACCGTCAAAGGCCACATGTGCCTGCTAATTGCCAGCAAGACGTCCGCGTCAAGCTTCACTGGGTCTTGCACACTGTTCCCGACGACCAGATAAAGGAAGCATTCGCACCGTACGGAACTGTGTTTGAAGTGACGAAAGAAAAGTGGCGTGCGACAGGGTGTGCGAACTTCAGCACCATGACACGCATCGTTGTTCTCTGGCTGAAAGGGGGAGTTCCGAGGGACGATTTGCAGCACCAGCTGCGTATCAGAACCGAGCTAGCTCTCGTCGCCGTGCCGGGAAGACCACCGCTATGCCTTCGGTGTCAACAGATTGGGCACATTCGGAGGGAGTGTCGCGTCCCCAAGTGCAACGTCTACCGGCGTTTCGGACATGATGGCAACAATTGCGTGAAAACGTATGCGGCGGCCACCGGATCAGGAGCAACAGAAGAGCGTTGGAAGCACACAATGGACTAGGAGGAGGGAGAGGAGGTCGTCAAGGGCCTGGATGGGGCCTGAGTGCGCAGTGCGCAGTCGACCTGTTCGGACGTGCTTTTCTGCTGCTCCGACAACAGCGTGTTTCTACAGTGAAGGACAGCGAAACGGCAGAGACAGCGGAGGACAGCCGAAGCTGAGTATTTACCTGCACGGTTTCTTTGTCCTTGTGTCAGGGTTTCAGCCGAGATGACGCGTAGAAAGCTGGTACAGTATGGTAGCTGTCCGCGGCACGTAGACGCAGAGGAGTTTCAGCGGGATGGCAGCAAGGCAGACGAAGGGGCAGGTACAGTGGTGATCTCGCTAAGGGTGAACACGGGAGCGCGTGGCCACCGGTGCTATCAGAGCAAGCCTACCGTGCCCAGCTCGAACCATCACGCATGCGCTGTGCGTGCCGAGCGAGACTATGCTTTCAGCGCGCGCACAACGTCATCAGAGCGTCTGCGCGTCGTCTTCTATGTGTATTGCACGTGAAGCGGTGGAGCTATCAGCCACTGTATGAATGAGGAAACTAGAATCCACATGAAAAATATTTTCGTGTGAGCGGTAATTCGTTCTTTAGCTCCAATACAATGGTTTCGGCACAGCAGCGTAACTCGCCCAATTATTTCAAAGAGACTCAATCAAAAGATTACGCAAATTTTAACAACACTTTATTTTTGCATGTTCTTACAAAAAAGTCTTTTAAATGCACATAGAAGCACGAAATTCAAGGCTTCGAAGGTGGTCACTCAAAGGGGGCGCAGGCGCCACGACCCTCATTCATTATACGGGAGAAAACTATCATCCTTCACATTTTTATAATTGGGCGTTTTCATGCAAGAATCCAGGAATCGCGGATCAAAGCAAGGTATCATTAGCAGACGAGACGTAACATAGCAGACGATGAACAGGCGCTCCGATGACGCGATGCGCGCGCTGAAAGCAAAATATCGCTGGGCACGCACAGCGCGTGCGTGATAGTTCTCGCACCCGCCGCGGTGGCTCAGTGGCTAAGGCGTTGCGCTGCTGAGCACGAGGTCGCGGGTTCGATTCCCGGCCGCGGCGGCCGCTTTTCTGATGGAGGCGAAAAGCAAAAACGCCCGTGTGTACGAGATTTCGGCGCACGTTAAAGATCCCCAGGTGGTCAAAATTAATCCGGAGTCCTCCACTACGGCGCGCCTCATCGCCTGCGTTGCGTCGGCGCGTTAAACCCCCACAATCAATCAATCAGTGATAGTTCTCGCTGGGCACGGTGGGCTGCTCTGATAGTACCGGCGGCCACGCGCTCCCGTGTTCACCGTTAGCGAGATCACCACTGTACGTGTCGGTTATGCGTAGTGGTGTCGCGGCTAGAACGCGTAGAAGCGGATAACTCAGGGTTAGCTAAGCGGGTTGCAGAACTGGAGGCAGCGCTAAGTAACGAACGCGATGAACGGAGGGCCGTTGAGGGAAAGTTAGAAGCAGCTGAGAGGAAGCTAGAAAGGAGCGTCATTTCCCCAACAGATGACGAACACCTCTGCCCATGCAGCGAAGTGGAGGCATGCACCCAGGTGACCCCGGGGGTGGAAGCAACGAAAGGCAACAGCTACTCCCACGAGTTCCAAGATAGGACAGCAAACCCAGTCGATAACGCGGGTACCAGTAAAGACCGGCAAGTGGCACATGATAGCGTGGTAATCATTGCGGGTGACTCTAACATGAAGAGGAGCAGCGCTGCCGTAGTGGAAAGGGTAAAGGGGGATAAGCGTGTGAAGGTGGGGTGTTTCCCAGGTCAAACGATGCAGACGGTGATGACTGCAGCGAAGGGGCAGCTGGCCTTGTCTAGTAAAGCTAGAAACCTTGCGGTGATTTCCGCGGGGCTTAAAGATGTTCTAAAGGGAGAGGAGGGAAAACTTTGACAGGAGATAGCGAAGGGGGTAAAGGACCTGCGGGCGACGGCCCCAAATGTGCGCATTGCAGTCTGCACCGTGCCGGAGGTGATGAAGCAGGGCGTGCACACCGAACGGGCAGTACTCGCTGCTAACAGCGAGATCGTGAGGTGCGGCAGGGAGCTTGGGCTTGAAGTGATAGACGTAAACAGGGTAGTGGGCAGCATCGGACATAGGCAAGCCTTTCAGTGGTACGGGATTCACTTCAGCCCCAGGCTAGGAAACAAGGTGGGGTGGGGCTTAGGTGGGAGAGCGGTAGCTTTTTTAAGGGGCCCCCCGCGCAGCTAAGGAAGGCAAACTAGGAGACAAAGGGGAAGCAAGGGACACATGCACACTCAACGCTGGGAGGCAGCCAGGCCTAGAGCTAAACGGAGAGCCTACAGACGTAACTGTGAGCGTTGACAGAAGCCATTTAAGTGGAAACAATGAAGCAAACAATTCTGTAAAAGACAAAAACAGACCCCGTAAACGAAAAGGGAAAAACAAATGCAATAAATATTTAATCAGCTACATGAATATGCAGGGAGGAACAAAGCCAGATAAGTGGGTGGAAATTCAAAAGCAACTTGAACGGGAAGGAATAGACGTGTACGCTTTAGCCGAGACTCACCTCCGGGACCTAGAAGCCGCATCTATCATAGACAATTATGTCTGGGAAGGTTGCAACAGGACCACAGGAATGAAGAAAGGGGGAGGTGTTGGCATGCTCATTAAACAAAGTACCGACTGGCAGAGAGTGCATGAAAGCTGTAAAGAGCATCTATGGGTTAGAGGCACCATAGAGGGGAAAAATACATGGCTAGGAGTGGTGTATCTGTGGACCGGAAGTAGTGCTAGGGAGGAAAATGAGGAAATGGTAAACTGTTTGAGAAGAGATATAAACGAGTTCAAAGATTCTGGCGAAATAATCATAGTTGGGGATATGAATGCCCATATAGAAGGTTTGGATGGATACACAGACAACAACGGTTCTCTAGTGATAGATCTATGTCAAGAAAACCGGCTTGTAATAGTAAACACGGAAAGCAAGTGTGACGGACAAATAACGTGGGAAAGCGCTAACAGACAGTCCAGCATAGACTACAGTTTAGTATCCGAGACAGTATACGGAAGGCTGCGGGAAATGAGGATAGATGAAAATGGAACAGACACCTTAGGAAGCGACCACAAGCGGTTTAGCTTGCACTTTGGAGGCGCAACCCGGACAAATGCAGAAATAGGAACAAAAGGAGGAAATAATTTAAATAATGAGCAGTTTAAGATCATCGCTGATATATTAGAAGATGAAATCGATAAATACCCAGGCAAAAATTGGGATTACGACGAAATGATTGCGTTCATGAAGGGTAAGATGAATGAAGCAAAGCAACGAAACCGATGGAAAGGGAAGAGAAAGCCGAGAAGCTGGTGGAATAAGGAAATAAAAGAGGCTATTGACCAGCGAAGAAATGCGTCGAGAGAACACAGAGAAGCAAAAAGAACTGGTATGGAACCGGAGGTAGTGAAGGAGAAATGGGATATCTACCTTGGGAAAAAACTAGAAGTGCAGAAAATGGTGCAAGCAAAGATCAAGCAGAAAAGCGAACAATGGATGGCTGAAATACGGAAGAAGGACAAAAGCGCATCCAAGAAGTTTTGGAACCATGTAAAATCACTAAGCTCAAAAAACGATAACCATCAAAAATTCCTGATTGATGAGGAGGTGGAACATTTAGAAGGAGAGCACGCGTTGGCTCATATTCATCGAGTGATTAGTGAGAAGTTTAGGACTATAGTGGTAGGGAAACCTGCACCGATAACATCAGCACCACAAAAGACTGCGGAAAGGGAAATAAGTTTGAGCAAGCTTGATTGGAAAAAAGCAGAGCAAAAGGTTTCCCCCCAGACAGCAGTGGGCCCGGACTGAATACCAATGCAACTGATAAACCTACTTGGAACTAAAAGTAAGGAATCGTTTATGAGGGCAATAGATAAGGTGAAAGAAACCAAACAAATACCAGAGGACTGGTTAGAAAGTAGGATGAATTTAATATATAAAGGCAGAGGAGACAAATCCAATATTCATTCATACAGACCACTCACAGTAACGTCAGTGGTGTATAGATTCGTAATGCAGGCGATAAAATCAGAAATTCAAGCATGGTTGGAAGAAAATGAAATACTTGGGGAACTGCAGAATGGATGCAGAATGGACTGCAGAACAGATGACAATCTGTTCGTGATAACACAATGCATTGAAATTGCGAAAGCACAAAATAGACCACTATGGATTACGTTCTTGGACATTAAAGGGGCATATGACAACGTAAACAGAGAACCGCTGTGGAGAATGCTGAAACTCCAGGGATTAGATGACGAGTTAGTACAGTTCCTTATAGCAATCTATAAAGACAATAGAGTGCAACTTACTTGGAAAGCACGGAAATGCGCCCATCAGGTCAACATCCATCTGGGACTGAAACAGGGATGCCCTTTGAGCCCAATACTGTTCATGCTTTACATGGCGGGGTTAGAAAAGAAACTTGAAGAAAGTCAAGTAGGGTTCAGACTAACCCATATGCTGCAAGGCGAAGTGGCACAACAGCATATTCCGGGAATGTTATACGCAGACGACATTGTTCTTTTAGCTGATAACCAAACCGATATGAAGCGGCTAATAAATATTAGCGGCCAGGAAGCCACTGACCTAGGGTTAAATTTCAGTGCAGAAAAATCAGGAATAATGGTTTTCAATGACGCTACCACTGACGTAGTGTCTATCCAGCAAGGAGAATTACCTAGAGCGAAGGAATATAAATATTTGGGAGTGTGGATAAACGAAGGGGATAACTACTTAAGAACTCACGAGGAGAAACTTAAGGTTAAGGGACAGCGAAACGCAGCTATAATGAAGCATAGAGCTCTGTGGGGGTATAACAAATATGAAGTAGTAAGAGGAATGTGGAAAGGGGTTATGGTTCCGGGTCTCACGTTTGCGAATGCTGTACTCTGCTTAAAATCAGACGTTCTATCAGGCCTTGAAGTAAACCAGAGAACGGTAGGACGTTTGGCCTTAGGCGCGCATGGAAAAACAACTAACGAAGCAGTTCTGGGAGATATGGGCTGGGCGTCGTTTGAAGTTAGAGAAGCTCAGAGTAAAATATGCTTTGAGGTGAGGTTGAGGGCAATGGATCAACGAAGGTGGGCAGCTAAGGTTTTTAGGTACCTATACTTGAAAAGCGTGGACACGCAGTGGTTAAGAAAGACTAGAAGGCTTACGATGAAATACTGAAAGAACAGTGGAGAATGCAAAACAGCCAAGGTAACCAAAAAAGCGGCAAGGCAGATTGAAACGAATAAATGGAGGTCAAAATTGGAAGCTAAAACGTCGTTAGAGATGTACAGGGCTGAGAAATTGAACATCAGAAAGGAAAATTTCTACGATAATTCCCAGGGCAGTGCTTTGTTTTTTGAGGCTAGAGCAGGTTGCCTGCGAACTAGGAGTTTTGTGGGGAAGTATTCACAAAATGATGGGGTATGTGTGGTCTGCGGAAAAGAAACTGAAACTATGCGGCACATAGTGTTAGAATGTGAGGGTATCCATCCAAATCTACATGAAGAGAATATTGGGCTTCCAGAAGCCCTAGGATTTAAGGGTATCAGTGAGGAAGTTAACTTCAAGGCTGACGAGGGGACGAAAAGAAGATTAGAATGCTGGTGGACGAAAAGCAGGGAGGGGAATATTGCCTAGGACAGTTACCACCTGTAACAGGGAAAAGAAAGTATTTCGGGCCTAATAGGCTTTAGTGCCTGCCCTAAGCAGATCTAGTATTAAACCAAGAGTGTAAAACATGGTTATATTGGTCCTTTTTGGTAAGATGACATGTCATCACCCCGCTTCAAAGGGGAAACCAATAGCAATCATCATCATCATCGGGGAGCATACACCGACCCCGGCTGACAGGCCAGCAGAAAAAGGGGACATTGACGAAGGTAGTGCTATTAAGGGGACGACGGGCACAGAAGAAACAGCAGCAGCCCAGGTGCCGGAGATGCAGCCCCAAGATACCCCGCTGCCAAGTACTGACGACGGCTACCCAAGCGACTGCTCAATGGACGCGGAGGACGCCGCCACTCGTGGGAAGGATGGTGCGTTCAATGAGCTCGCGGCCAAGCGGTTACGGGAGGACAGTTCTGCGGACGCCGACGCGAATAACCTGGAGGGTATTGCCTCGACTGGGCCCACAGCGAGGAAAAAGCGCCCTGAACCTAAGACGAACATTCACGTCGGAGAGAGGAGGCCGCCAAAGCCCCCCTCGTGATGAGATTTATGTGCGCTGAAGAACGCGGCGAACGCCTCATGCCGCATTGACCTACTCTAGCGAACGCACACCCGCGCATTTGTCATATGTCCGAGGTAAGCGGCATGTGGTCTAGTTTTTCCAAATGGCTGTACGTTTAGAAGCTGCATTTAACGTTTCCACGGTTAATGTGCGAGGCCTGGCAGCGAGACGGAAGCAATGCCAGCTTAGTAGGCTGTTCCAGACCGAGAACTGGATATAATTGCGGTGCAACAAACGAAAGTGGAAAGCCAGGAAACGACAGACCGCATGTTGCAACCTTTTAGAGCAAATTTTAATGTGTGTGTCTCACACGCCACGGGAACATCGGCTGGGTGCGCCCTTTTTATTAGGCGATCACTAGGGATTGTTTAGCAGACCGTTGTAGCTGATTCGAGTGGCCGCTATGTGTACTGCGAGCGACTTTTCATTTTGCGATATTGAATAAAGAGTTATATGTATCTATGCACCGAACACAAAGGGTGAGCGGGAAACTTTTTTCCAAACTATTAGTAAGCACCTTGAGTGCGAAAGGGTTGTTATCTTTCTTGGGTATTTCAACTGTGTGTGCATGATAGAGGACAGAACAGCTCATGTGCGTGTTAGAGATAAAAACGCCGAATGCCTAATGGACATAACTTCAAAATATTGTTTGGATGACGTAGCTTTCTGTACAAGAGATCTAATCTGATTTACACATTTCCAAAGTGCCAGTCACGCGAGGCTGGATAGAGTGTACATATCAAGTGAACTTGTGCCACTGTGTGACAAGTATAAGGTCGAGGCCTTGTCCTACAGCGATCATTGCCTTGTGGCGTTCTGTCTGGGAAACAAACAGAAAACCACGAAATGTAATTGGAAGTTGTCGAAAATAAATAGTCGGGTACTTAAAGATGAACTTTTTACAGCTAGAGACAGTGCACTCTTTACTAATATGCACAGTGATGCCCAGACGAGCTGGGGAGTAAAGTCGGATCTTTTTAAAGAACAAGTTAAAATAGCTGCAGTTGAAAGAAGCACAAGTATCAATAAACAGAAAAGAGAGAAGGAAAAAGTACTTCGCCAACAGTTAATGACTCTATTGTTAGAAGAAAGCGCAAATGCCGGCGAGTTTAAGCAAGAAATAAGAGACACAAAAAATAAACTAGAAGTCATCGATACTGAGCGTTATAGGGGAGCTATCGTGCGAGCACGGGCAGATAAGATGTGATTCCGTGAAATGTCTACAAAGTGTGCGTTGTCTGATGAAAAACGTTACGCGCAGAAAAACGAAATCAGAGAGATACAGTACAAAAATGTTGTTACGGCCCAAAAAGAAACGATTTAGCGGGCGTTCGTCGAGTATTACACTGAGCTGTTAGACAGGCACATTCCAATGAACGATGGCTTTGCGGACGAATTTTCATCGCTTATGCCCAAGTTAGAACCAGAGCTTTGTGAAATAATGGAAGCACCAGTTAGTGTGTGGGAATTAGAAAATGCAATAGATGATCTGAACACCTGTAAGTCACCCGGGCCGGACGGGTTAAGCGCGGAATTTTACAAGGCTTTCAAAAGGGAGGTAGCGGTATCTTTATATGAAGTATTGGTAGAGGCTTACAAACTACATGTTCTCCCGCAGTCTTTTAAGGAGACGCACATCATATTGATACCGAAGTGTGAAGATGCAGTAAAACTGCTGTCCGTAAAGGCGTACAGGTCTTGCGAACGTCGACTACAAAATTTACATGATAGTCTTAGCCAGACGGTTGCAAAACGTAATTCAGTTTTTGGTAGGAACGCATCAAACTTGCGGTATTAAGCATCGCACGATAAGTACCAATGTGCACGTCGCCAGAAGTGTGTTAGAGTGCTGTGATGCCTTCTCAGGTCGTGTGGCGATGGTGCAACTCGACCTTGAGAAGGCTTTTGACCGGGTGTCCCATGACATACTTTTCAGAATCTTAGAATACACGAACGTTGGGCCTGTTATCTCGGAGGGTATAAAGATGGCGTATGCCGGATGCAAGACGAGCATAATTGTTAACAAAAATTTAAGTGAAGGTATAAATGTTGGTTGTTCGGTCACGCAAGGTTGTCCGTTATCGCCATTTCTTTTTGCGTTGTATCTCCAGCCTTTCTGTTTAAAAATAATCAATCATGAACGAATAGGGGGGTTTGCATTACAGAACACTGAAGTAAAACTGCCCGCATACGCAGATGATATAGCTGTTTTCTGTCGCGATCAAAGAGCATAAGCGAAGCAGTTAAGGTGGTTAAATCTTTTTGGGAAAAATCTGGGGCTGCAGTTAACTGGGATAAATGTTCGGGATTTTGGCACGGGAATTGGTGCTACACCCCTGCCGTTTTTGAATGCATACAATGAACCACGGCACCAACAAAATATCTAGGGGTGCCTCTGGAGCATTATAGGGATAGCCGAGACTACTGGATTAGCGAGACCGAAAAGTTGGGGTAAAAAACCAGAAACTGACAAGGGCGCAATTTTTCTCTTTGCCCGTGGCACTATCTGCAACATTTTTTTGTTAGCCAAAGTGTGGTACGTGCTGCAAGTGTTGTGTATGTCACGAGCTAATGTACAAAAAATCCACACAGGATTTGCGCTCTTTATTTGGTCTTCCAGCTCGGAAAGAACCAGTCGCCCTAACATTTTTCGGCCAGTCAAAAAGGGAGGACTTGGTCTTTGTCACTTATTTTTACGACAAGTTGTCGCAAGGTTTTGTTTTGTGCGGGATCAAAAAGACGCCTTCTTGCGCAATGTAATTCAAGTGCGATTGAAAAATGTGCTGCCTGACTTTGTTGTGTCCTCAAGTGATATTGTTTGCAGGGGGGTGAAAGGATATTTGTGAGAAGTGGCTCGATCTGTCTGTTCAATTCTTGAAGGTACGATTTTCTTTCGACTACCATTGTAGTGTTTCCAGGAAGCGCCTGTACAAAGATTTAGACGATGTTTGTTTACCCGTGCCACTGTATAGGTCCTTATACGGTACGGGCTCTGGGCTTGATGTTTTATAAGGGTGAAAAGTATACCTGTGAAAACTGCAATGAAGTCTTTTTTTGAACTACACAGTGAAACCCTTCCCGTAAATACTTGGTTAGCAGAAAGAGGCATTTTTGTGCCATGGACAAGCGACTGCAGTCTGTGCAAAAAGCCGGAAACTATTAATCACGTCTTCATCGATTGTTGGGACCCAGAGTTTCACTGGGACGTCCTCCAACGTACGTTAAAGAAAGACTTACTCATAACACCGCGCGGAATTCGGTTCCTACCCGTGAAAAATGAGGGCGGTGTGCCGTACGATTTGATCATGCTTCTCAGTCTTCATAGTATATGGAGGACGAGAATGGCGGTGAGGAATGCGGATATAAATGCCCGGCCTGTCAGTGAAAAGTTCATTGAAAGCATACAGTATATACGGGAAGTGTTTCGTGCCGAGGATGATCCCCCTGAAAGGTTGCCTGTGCTTGACGATTTAGTGTGTCTTAGAAAGTTTTAAAGCCACTGAGTCAGCCAAGTAGGGTTGACGTATCATTACAATATGACATGACGTGTGATGTACAGAAGAAATGTCAAAGCAGGCAATAAAAAAAATGGTGCAATCCGATAGTCGTTGGCTTCTTAAAGCGGGGGACTGAGGTTCGATTCCGAGCACGGGAAGGGTTTTTGCTTTCATTTAATCCACAATCATCACCATTGTCAGATAAAGTTGGCTTTTGTTGCAGTGCATTTTTAAGGCGACATAAGCTATTAGTGATACATAGAACGCTTCGCTTTAGGCCATCACAGTTTCTGGAGTGCTGTTTTACAGCACTCCTACTCTTCACTTGCATTTTAAAGGCAGAGCTGCCACAGTGTACTAGGCGCAATACAATGTTTTAAGGATACAATGGTACACAAGACGGATGTCTGGTTCCAGCAACAACACATATTATTTTTATTTTTGAAGGATTTTCTGAGCTTTGAATTTTTTACTGAAGTAATTTTTTTCATGTTGTAGACATTTCACTGGTGGTTGTTAGAAAAGGTTATTCCGCGTAGTCCAGCAAAAGCACAAGGTGTATTTCTTGGGGCGAAAATGCAGCTGGACGGTACTGTCATACAGCACTTCCGAAACGGTGCAAATAATTGACAAAAGTGGAATTGAAATTGATGCTGTTGAGAACCATTGGAAAGGATAGGCATGGTGCTCGTCAAATTTTTCCTTTTTTTAACTTTTTGTGTTAGGATGGAAGTGCCTGTGCTTCCCAAGGGAATAAATAATATTTTATTTGCTTCTGTGTACTTCCCAGTTTAAGTATGTGCCTTTCACTCCTATTTTGCTACTTGACGATCGTAGAAGGAATAGTTCAATACAATTAAATTGATGCCTCCATTGCCCATAAAAGCCACGCCAAAAAGAAGGCGGAGTCAGAGACTCCCAAAAGCCTACCCTTAGTTTTTTATTATCTGCAGTTTAGTTTTATCCAAAAACGGCTGGGTTTTTTTGTGTTTGAACTGAATACGTACTACGACATTGAATTTAGCACTGGCCGTGGCTCTCCATTAAAAGATTTATCGTAGCCGATATGGTTGTGCCTATCTTTGAGGATAAAATGAAGCATGTGCTCGTGGCCAGCGCCAACAACATTCAGGTAATATTTTAATTGTAGTATTTTAAGTCTGGTCCCTATCATCTTTGTACTCCCAGCTTAGGCGGACAGGTGACAAATATTTTTACCTTTCAGCTATAGGATATGGCCTGTTAGCGAGTCGTAAGGTTGAGAAGGAACTGTTGTTGTAGGCTTTATTTCTGTAAAATTTATTTTAATCTGGAAGGCAACAATCTTTCAGGAAATAAATTAAAATTATTGGTGTGACATCACTCGGCAATAATGGCCCTGTTGACGTCCTCATGGTCGGGCTCTTAATTAATTCCAGTTTTACCGGAAGTCACTAATAAATTATACACGCGCATTCTACGGCCTCGCTGACATACGGCTGTTATGTAGTGCGAGAAAGTCAGCCTTACAATTCCCTGTGCACAGAGAAGCAAGCAGAGTGCGTGGGTTTGCGTGCCATTAGAGTTTCACGGAAACTAATGAAAATACTCGAGATGGTTTAAAGTGTGCAATACAGGCCTCAAAGAACTTGTGCACGTCTTACCATTGTCTGACTTCTTTTTTTAGATCCACTGCTGTAAATATTCCGCTTAGAAATTTCGCGCTGCTCTATTGCTAATGATGCAGCGGGTAAGGAGTTGGTGTAGCGCTGTTATTGTTTTAGCCCAAGGAGGAGAACACTAGTGCTTACCATGTGCAAATCAGGCAGCAGATATGCCCTTCTATATGCCCTTCTAACGACTCCTAGGAAAATGCCTTCATACTAATCAGCTGCACAACCTTAAAACGGCACCAACAAAAAGAGTTGCCGCCGTTATGCCAACGTTGCCCTTTGGTTCCTTCCCAATTTGTGCCTGATTTGTCCATTCGCGCTCATGCCTGATGTTCTTCAGGCACACCTTTTATTTATTTATTTATTTATTTATTTATTTATTTATTTATTTATTTATTTATTTATTTATTTATTTATCTATTTATTTATTTGTTTGTTTGTTTGTTTGTTTGTTTGTTTGTTTGTTTGTTTGTTTGTTTGTTTGTTTGTTTATTTATTTATTTATTTATTTATTTATTTATTTATTTATTTATTTATTTATTTATTTATTTATTTATTTATTTATTTATTTATTTATTTATTTATTTATTTATTTATTTATTTATTTATTTATTTATTTATTTATTTATTTATTTATTTATTTATTTATTTATTTATTTATTTATTTATTTATTTATTTATTTATTTATTTATTTATTTATTTATTTATTTATTTATTTATTTATTTATTTATTTATTTATTTATTTATTTATTTATTGAATACTGCCAGCCACCTCTTGGTGGCCAAGGCAGGAGTGTTACAAACTTGCATACTTGCAGCCGCGCAAGACAGTACAGTTCACGGTACAGAAATAAAACCACCACATAAGAGGCTTGCGTGGGACATGTATACTCGGGTTTTTCTTTTTCAACGTTTATTGAAATGTAGAAAAAACACCCGGGGGTCTCTTGCTAGTGCATCAGACCCCCTTAGGGGTAGCGATAAGTTAAGGTTCACGACGGGTATCGGTGGGAAATAGCGAGGGAAAAATAGTGGGTCGGGATATGAAATGCAGGAGAGTGTCCCACACTGCCTCCGCTAAATTAGGTGTACTCGGGTTACAGGAGCAACACAAGAGCGGTATCGAAATACAATCCAACTTTTGTTCACAACACGAAGTGGCAAAGCATCATTAGAGGAATTGAAACCTGCACATGTGACCAGACAGCTTTTAGTACAAACAAGCAGTGGCAGCCGATAAGAATGCGTCAGGCGCTGCAATGCTGGTGACGTCATGGGGCAGTTCATTCCAATCGGAAATCGTTCGTGGAAAGAAGGAATATCGCCGAGAATTTGTTTTTGTAAGCGGCATTACTATGGTTTTATCATGCTTGATCCGAGTTTTTCACGATGTATTGTACTGCATGTAAGTGTTAAAGGCGAGTCCTGCGTGTCCATTGACTGTGTTATACAGGAATTTTATGCGATGTAGCTTTCCACGGGACTGTAATGTGGGAAGACCGGATCTATTACGGAGTTCAGTGACTGAAACGCGTCTACTGTACGCGTGGTAAATAAACCGAAAGGATTTATTTAGGATTCGTTCAAGCAAGTGTTTTTCTGTTTGTGTGTGAGGATTCTATACAGCGTTAGCATATTCCAACAATGGGCGTACCACTGAAGTGTAAGCGACTAGTTTTGTTTTGCCGGTACAGTGTCTCATGCAATGCCTTAAGAACCACAATCGCCGTAGTGCTGCTGATGTTATACCTTCGATATGCGTTTTCCAGCTCAAATTAGAAGTGATTGTCAGTCCGAGGCATTTTTACTGGTTAACGGTTGTTATTGCAGTGTTGTTTAACATGTGCGTGAATTCCGATGTTTTTTTTTACGTGCTATGGTCATCTTGACGCACTTTGCTATGTTGAGGCTCATTTTCCAGGAGAATCTGTTCTTGTGGTGTAATGCACGTGTGACTAAAGAAAAATAGGTCCTTGCAAGGATGTGATAAGCGGGTCACGCAGACGTGAAGCAACATTTGCCGGGGGGTATGAGACACCAGGCAGTAGCAGTTGCTGTGATCCTCAGTGTCATCCATGCTGTCCCTGGGAAACGAAACAGGAACTGTGAACATTCAATCATTTTCAGATCTGCTATGTGCCCAGTATAGGGGTTCTTTCACAAGCACAGGAAATCAGAAGGTATGTAAAATATTGCAAATAGATTTTAGGGGCGAAGCTCCTCTTGCTCGGGCCCTGTCCCGTCCCTCGTTGCTGCTGTATACGGCACGGCACATTAATGATGATTGTGGTAGGATCCCCCTAGGAATTGGCCAACCAAAGATTGGCCGAAGAGGTCAAAACGTTCAACGCCTTCGCTGCTACCCAACAAGAAGAAGAGGAAGAAGAAGGGGTTGTCGTTCGTCGCCTACGAGCTCAAGACACAAGGCAACAGGTGCGTTCTGAGGCTTGGGCCACGACATGCTGCTTGCGGTCGCTACCTGAGGTTAGTGGCGCCGACGCGCGCTTCAAGCGCGACTTCTTGGATCGCTCGTTCGGACACAGCTGTAAGGTATGCGACCGCTTGTGGTTTGATAATAACCTCACCACCATCGCCTCCATCCGCAACGACCAGTCCCGTGCCAACGCTACCGCCGTGCTCCAACGAGAGTTTCCGGTCGCTGCCACGTTATCGGCACTGCCAACCGACTACACCGAGTACCGCGTTTGCTCCACGTGCAAAGACTTCAAATGATGTGCGGGCGAATGTTTCACGCTTTTACCGATACGCTTTGGAGCTTCGCCCCTCTCATCATCATTCACTTCATGGAGATGGAGGAATTGTTTTTCAGCAAAAAGAAATGACTTTATTTACTCATTAATAGGCAAACCTGCACTAGCTCATGCAGTGTGGATATTTTACTTAGTATAACCTCTCGCCTTACGTTCTACAATGTCACTTATGCTTGTTGCGAATAGCCGCACGTATAATGATCTATTTTGTAAAACAGCTGTTTGGGTAGAAAATGAGCACTGTTAGAGGACAGTGTAAAGTGAATTCTACAGTCAACTGGTGCACTTACTCATCATCCAGGATGTCATCTTGGGCTCCTACCCTGTCGTCTTCGCATCGGTGCTGTGCGAGCCGCCGACTCTTTTAACGGACAGGCGAGACGTTGTGTGATTGGAAGCACGGGTTGAATGCCATCACTTGGCCCTTTCATTGGTGTGGAGTACCAACACCTGCAAGGACAAAGAAGGCCAGAGACAGCATAAACAGCAACTTATTATTATTAGAAGACAAACAGCCTAATGGAGAATCTGACTACAAATTTTTATTTAAGATTGTAACGGGGAATAATAAGTGGGCCCACTACACTTAAATCTTATAATAAACTATTGCTGCTTTCCCTTCAGCTCCAATAGAAAGCTGCAATGAGAGGTGTGAAACAATAAGTTACATCTCTCATTTTATATCATGTGTATGTTGGCCCATTAAATATACCATAAACAGCTGCAGAGGGACACACGTTACGTGGGTCACAATTATGTTGACCGGTACTGCTTGGCCCGGTGAATGCCTTTGCATATAAAGTTTCTGGCACAAAAGTGAGTGACAAAAGATGAATTACGTGTTACATTTGCACTACTGGAACTTTGCTGCGTGTTATTTTGCATAATTTTATCGTAAATATGCCTACAGTGCAAAGCATTTCGTACCTAAACCAATATTACACGAATTCACAGTGCGCGAAAGATTTCATATAATGTGGCGTTGAACATAATAGGCAGGCAGGGTTTTGTTAGAAGGCAGTTAGAAGGCAAACTAAGAAGGAACTTAGTTTGTGGAAGTTACATACCACAGCAGCATCAGATCTAAGGTACTGTTTTTATATAGAATGCTATGCACTGTACATATATTTACAACTTTCGAAGAAAGTAAATCGTGTACAGGAAAAGCACACACGCTCAGGTTTTAAAACAAACATCTACCGATTAGGCACCGCAAGAAAAACCTAAACAGTATACAATGGAACCATTCACGCAATCGTATTAAGGCATAACCTACTCATCGTGTTAAAGAACACTTCTACGGTTTTGTTGATGATCAAAATGGTCTTTAGCTCAGTAGTGCTCATGCTAGAGACCAGAAGTTGCACTGCTTTGCCATGCCGAGCACTTTCACTGGTCTACTGAATTGCTCAGTTACGGGGCAAAACGGTTTGTGTTGCTGCAGTGTGGGAGTGCGTAAAAGCTGTCCGATATTTTTTTAGATAGTCGATGGTTGGTATTTGGACCAACATTCGCTGGGAGAAAAAATACTACGTGACGATCATGAATTGTGAGCACATACCCTTGTCCCCGATTGAGATCGCCAACTTCCATTTTGTCTTCAACTGGGAATTCAAAGCAACATTTTTTGAAGTGCGAAATTTCCTGCTGCGAGAACTCATGTGCGAGAACTGCGAGGACACTGTGGGAACTAATTTCCCACTGCGGTTCAGTTATTGTCCTAAGTAGATCTCTGAACTGACGTGGGGTCATGACTCGCCGTTTTTACACCAACCTGGAAATAATTTAGCCCTTCAACAGAACAGGATGCAACTTCAAATTATTCTTCACATGTTCACATTGCCTCGTGCAATTATTATTGAAATAGATAAAATATTGCAGCCATATTTTGAAGCAGTAAAATGTCATTTAATTTGCTATCGCACATAATGCGTGTATTTAAACCCCTAACACCATATATGACTACCTCGTATTCTAGTATTTATGCAATAAAAACCCCAGAAAATTATTCTCATACCAGCTTTTGCTATAAGCAAGCAATTCAATTTTTATTTTCTTCATGTTACACCGCCATCCAATCAAAAGAGACAGAAGGGGGTACAATGCCTTTTTGATTCGTACTTGCGGCTCTTGCTGAGAGAACATACTAGTTTTTTTCCTAATCACGAAATTAAAAGCACTCACCGCGGTGCTGCTCTGCTGCCATGTCTCTCGCTCTCCATGATGCCGAGGTGTCATCGAGGGTAGAGCAGCAGAAAGTTTAGGTCGCGCGTAGAGAACTCCGAGAGCTTGGTTTTTAAAAGTAGCGTCGCGGTCGGCGTCGTAGTCGTTGGGTGCGAAATGAAGAGCACCTCTCGGGGCTCGAAGCTCTCTCTCGCGCACTTTTATCAAACATACAGCGTTCAACAACTGCTCCAAACACTGGGCGATGTTCTTCAGTTGCAACTTGGGGCTAAAAGATGACGTAGCGTCATCCCTGCTAGCTTCTGTAGACACTCCTCTTCGCATATTCGGCAGACCACGACACCGCACAAATGCGACCTGCATGCGTACAACCGTGCAGAGCGGCTACCAAATGCGGAAACGTGTCGGCGGCTGCACCACGTCCTCACCAACGCGAAACTATATTTACGAAGGCGGGAGAGAAACTAAAACGCCCTTTTGAGCATCTTGCGCGAGTGGAGCGTTATGATTGTGAGCGTCTGAGGTACGCTGGTGGTCCCCATTGTGAGCGCAATGACGGCGAAAAGCTTGAAGTGAGAGAACACACGCAAACCTTTTACGTGTTTATAAACACCGGCGCCTGGTCGCAGCAAGAAGTACGGATCGGTGGGATATAAGCTGCAGCGATATCCAGAAGGTAAGTACGTATCTTTCGCTAAACATTCTCCTCAGAAGACCTCCCTATGAGTCCGTGATGATGCTGTAGATCCCGGCTCGCACCTCACTTCTCTTGGTCCTACGCACGGAGCACCCGAGGTGACTGGCTACGTCTCAACACCATAGAGTTAATACTACCATCTCTAGAGGAAAAGCTGCCTGGCCAGCCCGTGAATTGAAGTGGGCCAAACCCGGCTGCAGTTACGATGGCGCCGTTACAGCGTTGCCCGCTGTATTTCTGCCCACTAAAGTGGGTTGTAGTAATGGGTATCCACCCGCCAACTGAAGAATTCCCACATGGCAGCCTCCGGTGCGGTGAATCCGCAGGGACAGCTTTTATGTGTCGAAACGTTGTGAAAAGTTTTCCTCGGATAGGTAGCCAACTAGTTTGTTTTGTTAACGCTTTATATGCAGTGTTGAGTTCATTGGAGGGTAGAGCAACTTCGAAGCCCGCGCACTTCGTACGCTTGGAAGTAGCTTCTACGGATGCGTCAGCTGATACTCGCAAGCACTCCGTCGAGCAGCTCTGTAAAACAGCTTGCTTTTTTAGGGAAATAAAAGTTTGAACTGGACGCTGCTACCAAGAAGTGCGCGTGCAAGCTTTATATGTCGATCGTGTTTTAATCGTTTTCTCTATCACATAGTTCGCAAAGATCGAGGGTCGCCAGTGACGACAACAAAAGCTGATGTGTTGCACCAGATATACCGATTCAGAGGACGCATATCGGGCATGAGACATATGCGTGTACATTGCCCCGATTTCAACAGGCTGGAGGGGGGAGGAGGAATGGAACCGCGTCTTAAAAAAAAACACTTCAACGTAAGTGTTGGATTAATCTGGAACAAGTAATATAGCGTGGCACAGGTACCTCAAGATTACTCCCATTCTCTTTTGAGTACGCATCTTAAAAAATACACGTCAACGCACTGCATGCATGAATAAGGCAGGTTTTTTTGGAGTGGTTTTGAAACTTAAAGGAGCCATGAAGACAAAACACAAGTTGGGTTTATTAGAAAGACTGCTTAGTCCAGATAACAATGATACCAATATCATCGCAATCTTCGAACAAATAACGGAGATATTAAAGAAAACGTGTGAAGCAGTCGCGACCCCCTAGCCAATTTCCCGCAACTTCTCTATGACGTCACGGAACCTTGTTTGTGCGATTGGCGGCCGCCTAACTGACCTGTCACGAGGACAGATGACTGGACGTCTGTAATGGGGCCTCTAGCTCCATTTGACCGCATCACTTGAATGCTAACGTGCAGTTCCCGCACGGAAAATTATATTTTATTGTTGGCCCGTATGACGCCATTCTTGGTCATAACACGTCACTGTGGCGCAAAATTTGAAAGTTTTTAAATACTTCTTGCTTTTTTTCGTTAAAAAACATCCTTTGTGGCTCTAATGGAGCTGAGTGAGATACTGAATCCTATACTCGGTGACAACTTAAGAACAGCACCGGAAGTTGCCGCTGTGCCTTATCACCGTAGCCGGATATTTCTCCGCGTTGCGCAAGTAGGGCGTTACTGGGAATATTTTGAACATGGCGTGAGCCGTTCCCGTGATTTTTTGGACTTAATATGCTTATAAACGACTCCAGTGACGACAAACAAACTGCGTGAGAAAAGGCAGACGATATCACGCATTTATAGCAAACCCCTTTCAAAACGCGCGCGCACTGACGTCACGGGTCCGGCGCTTTGGCGGAGTGATACACTACATGAGGTGGTGCCGTTCTTGAGTTGTAACCGAGTATAGTTCTTTCAAATTAAAGGAAGTTGTATTTTCTCTTCATGGCTCCTTTAAATCGGACCTAACAGTGGCGAAACAAAACAAGTGGTGATGTTGTGTGGAATATAAGCGTAGCGTAAGTCACTATACGGCTCTGCATTTTGCTATTTTGCTGACAGAAAAGCGAGAAACAAAAGAAAAAAAGCTTCTGTTCTTTTAACTTAAGAAATGAGTAATTAATCTAGTAAATTAAATTGCTAAGTGATCTAGTAAAATCTTATTGACCTATCTACGCTTGAACGAACCTGTTATTACAATTGGGCCACGACGATGGACTTAATCAAAGCTAGAAAAGTCAGTCATTTAGAAATATTGAAAGCACCCCTACAGGTAGACACGTCCTCAGACAACTACGTTATTCGACGTGCGAATCTTCCCCTGGCAAGCCCAAACCAATAGCCCCGGAAATCAGAGCGAGTTCATATGCAGCATCCATACGCAGAAATATGCAACCAGAACACCATGCCGGCAGGCGCGCCGCGCCGGTCCAGTCCTTGCTCCAGATCTACGGCAGTAACTCTGAAAGCCTCTATAAGGATGACGCAGACTGTCCAGCCATGAACGCTAAAATGGCAGCGTTCACCGACTGGAAGGGTGAGGCGATAACACCAGCCATTGTACTCACCTGGAAAAGCACGCAAGTGGTAGAGTGTGCAATAGTTCTCACTGTCAGCATTCACCTCATAGACAACCTAATAAATATTATATCCGACTCTCAAGAAGCATGCTGAAATTATGCGGAAGAGCGCATCTTCCCGACCGCCCATCACATGCTGCAACGAAACCGACACATTCCACCAGTACGCCGGATCTGGACACGTCTGCATGCGTCTCTCCCTGGCAATGAGGGCATTCACGTGATAGCCCGAGGCCTCACCCTCCGGGCACCTGCGGAAGATCAACCCGACCAAGAGAAGGCAGAAAG
Source organism: Haemaphysalis longicornis (assembly GCF_048455015.1). Classification (NCBI taxonomy): domain Eukaryota; kingdom Metazoa; phylum Arthropoda; class Arachnida; order Ixodida; family Ixodidae; genus Haemaphysalis; species Haemaphysalis longicornis. The sequence continues at coordinate 68,738,068 of NW_027526203.1, forward strand.
CATCCCACTTACATGTACACATATACTACAACACCACACACTACCCCGTATTACACTTCCTCCACTACATGCGCAACTCACCGGTGAAGAAACGGCTGCGCCAGATCCAAACTAACACGATTCCTAGCCTCTCGCTACGGTGCACATTTCATCATACCAAATACCCAGACCAATGCCCATCCTGCAGAGGACACCCAAATATTTATCACTCCGGATGGGAATGCCCCAAACCCCCGACCCAAACTCCCATGGGATGGGAAGACGCTCTTCCCATCACAGCCCTGGACGACCAGCGCAGACTGATCGATCAGGCAAGACCGATCGGAGCTACAAATGGGGCCCTGGACTAAGGGAACCACCCTCTCAGAGATCAATACTCCTTCAACAGAGTTTACTACTGCTACTACTCTGAACCCGCACCCCTTCCCTTGAGCAGTGGGAGAGGCTGCCGACCAGCCCCAACCGGGAAGATCAAGCTATGCTGGCGTCCTCTTGCGGCCTCCCGGACATAGGAGGCTGGCCACACCTCCTTCCCTTACCCCTTTGCTCTATAATAACACTTATTCATCAGTATCATCATAACACCGCAAGTTCTTTTTTGTGTGCTTATGTAGTGCATTTGTACCCACTCCTGATATGCCTCATGAAACGGAAGCAGGAATAATTGTAAATGAACAAATGAAAACTTCGGTTGCCAGAAATCTGGAAGCATGGCCGCTAACCGCAGGAGGTCTCACCGCAGCAGTGAATCGCGCGGAAAGAACTCTTATTTGCTGGTAACTACATCTTTTCAGGTGCTTATCTTTCGATTTCGGCGCGTGTCCCGCCGCTTGAGCGCGTTTTGATGTGCCCACTCACTTGTGTGGCGTGCCCTTTTTATTCTTGCCCGTTGCCCTCCCGCTCCAGCAGCCCGCGTGGGTGGAAACGATACACACTGAACTCGCTAGTGCCCACCCTCCGCGCGCAGTAGGAACTCAATATCGCTAATCACTGCTGCCGGAGAGTCGCTCCATGCTGCCGCGGTGGCTGAAAGACACGGCCGTTGTCTGTTGTCCACGCCGGCGTCTCCCGAAGCTGGGGTGGCGGCGCGGCTTTCTGCATGATCTGATTCTCCTGCACGCCTTGCGGAAGTTTTACACGACGGGCCCGTCGTTCCTCACGTTGTGGACCCAGCGCCGCAGTGCTCCACTACCGTGGGCCTCATCCCCCCTGGTTGTCATCACGTCTCGCTACAACAACGGCGCGACTCCGGCCTGATGACGCGCCTCGAGCACGCTGTGCTCTCGCTTGTGTGCGCCTGGGGCGGCGTGTGACTGTCGCGGCGCAAACAGTCTCGTCCGGAAAGAAAAAAAGTGACGTTTACGACTATTCTCGCTGCTGCATTCTCCTCTTTCGTGTCGCTGAGTCTTAATGCCGTCGTAGGCAGCACAACGACCACCCCTTAACGATCACATTAGCAGCCTTTTTGTTCGGCTACTAGCTCCTTTGCTAGTCGTTCCTTCTTCAACCGAGCAGCGAGTCTTAAAGGTTTGTGATGACGACCAAGCGTGGTAAAAGGGGCATTACAAGATTGCCTGCGACTTCTCGGGGTCATACAATGCTCGCAGAGCCTCACTCATATTGGAAGCTGCCTACCAAGTTTACGCTAGTACCACGACAATCAAAATGCTTCCATCTCCGGCACTCTAATGTAAAAGGCGACGGAAACACAGCGCGTGTCGTTCACAGCTGCGCACCTAATCTTCAAAGTACATCATTAGGTCCAGGTGTAAATCATGAAGTCAAGAATGTGACGGAAGCCCGTCCCGTCGGGATACATTTTGATGAAGAAAGACAAGAAGACAAGGACGCCGACCACCAGTTGGTTGAGTTTAAAAGAAATTAACGTTTCGGCTTCCACAGTTAGTTGAGTTTAAAGGAAATTAACGTTTCGGCTTCCACAGTTAGTTGAGTTTAAAGAAAATTAACGTTTCGGCTTCCACAGTTAGTTGAGTTTAAAGGAAATTAACGTTTCGGCTTCCACACGGAAGCCTTGGTCAAGTGCCCAAGCCTTCCGTGTGGAAGCCGAAACGTTAATTTCCTTTAAACTCAACTAACTGATGGCCGGTGTCCTTGTCTTTCTTCATCAAGGTGTACATCATGAAGTCGCGCCTTAACTCTGCCAATCACATCGAAACACGATATCCTCTCTCCGGCTTCCAGGCGTATGCCCTATTCGTGCATCTTGCATTCCCTGTGATAGCGAATAGCTCAGACTTCTTGATTCTAGGATTTAACGAGAGGAAGCTGCACGTCGGTTATGAGGCGTGCAGTAGTGGAAGGCTCTGGATTAATTTTTACCCCCTGAGGGGGATCTTTAACTTGCGCCCAAATTTCGACACTCGGGCTTTTCCGCTTTCGCCTCTAGCCTAAAAGTATAGCCGCCGCGGACGTGATCGAACCCGCGTCCTTGTACTCAGCAGCGCAATGCTCTTGTCACAGAGCCACCGCTGCTAGTGAGCTCCGCCATAGTTCCCATTCGTTGCACTAGTGGACCCCCGTGCACAGCAACGACAGCCTCGCTACGCGGCACGAATAGCGTAAGAAAGCTTTAAAACGTCAGCGCAATACCTGCACGGTTCCTATTGCACGACCGGGCCCCCACTTTCTATGGAATGGGTCTATGGAACGCCACTGCCTATGGAAACACGGTCACCACCACTGAATATGACACTGCACTTAGCACCATCGTAAACCCCACCGTTAGATCCCGTTACTGGTTCAACCCACGCATACTAATTGTGTTTAATTCCCGTCACGCACTCCAGAAACATCTTTTCTAACAGACAGACAGACAGACAGACACAGCGGGTAGGCGGTTTCACGGATGCACAGGCCAAATTAAACATTTGTACCTACTCCACGGGTAGAACTTGACGCGGCAACCACGGCGGTGCACGTTTGCGGCAGCGGCGGCGGAGGGAGGTTCCCGTTTGAACCCAATCCCTCCCGTGTCAACCCGGCGCAAAACGCCCTTCCCTTTTCGCCCTTTCCCATTTCGCCTGTTCCCAATTGAACCCGTTCCCATTTGAACCTTCTCGTTTGTTCCGTGCCGCTTCCACCCGGTACACAACGCCCTTCCCGTTTTGTATTTTCCCATTTAGCCCCTTCCCGGAATAACGAATCCAGTTTTGACTCGGGTCACTCGCACCGAGGCGTGCGATTTTCGAAATTATACTTACGTCCGACTGTATTTTAACCTCGTAAAAAAAAAACGTTACGGCTGGCGGAGCCAAAGTATGCAGACGCCCTATTAACCTGCAACCTTTTCGCAATGGTCTGTTTTACGATACGCGGCGCCAATTAAAAAACGACATATAGGTTGCTGAGTTATGTCCGCCCCGTACAGCGTTGGTGAATTACGTACAGCTGGAACCACACCCTTCCGTCGTCTTCTGCGTTTATCGAGCTCTTTGGAACGTATTGCTCGCATGCATACTCCGCGGCACCGGTGATAGTCCCAGCCCTTACAGTTGCATATACGAATGCACATGCAGTTATATGCAACACATACAAAAAAGAAAGGACGAGAATTAACAAAATAGAATTTTTTGGGGGGTCGCAGTGCCAGTTTGTAGCGCCCGGACCTCTTGCCGGGCGCTACAACCTCCAATGAAGTTGGGTGTTTTAACAAATGAAACTAGTAATTTATTAGGGGTAGTACAGGGCTACCGCTTTATTTACACACAGGAAAAAGATCTCGCGAAATATAATTACCAAATCTAGCAAACTACAGAAGAAAAACGTATTTTACGAACGCAGTAACTATTATGGACCAAGCCAGTGATACGGTCAATTTTAATGTGTGGCCAAGGGTCACTTTATATGCACATATCTGCAAAAGAATGGCTATTGAAGTCTAAAGCGGAAATTTTTGCTTGGAGGAAATGATTTGCACAAATTTTTCATCCAGGCGTTAAGAACACCCCAAGCTGTATTCTCTTGCGTGTACAGCGCGCAACAATTTTGTCTATAACAGAGAGTTTAAATTGAACTGGTTACCTCTCAAAACTGCGGACTCAAACTTGTCACAAAAAACGTTGAGGTCAAAATATATGGTCAAGACTTCAGAATGACACAATAGTTTTCTTCAAATGTTTTTCTGCCGAGGCAAGATAAGGGTATAAGTACGAAACCTGTGTTATAAGACAAGGGTGTTGCCCTCTGTGCCTTTTACGGATAATACTTAGGCGGGCACGCAGTACATGGAAAAGCAAAAGCAAACATTTAGGTAGTTATCTGTCCATATATAATAGAGAGTTTTAGCACGTGGTTACCGTTTTGCGTCACCATTTACCGTGTTACCGGTTAGCACACCGTTTGCGGTTTGCGTATTCCGGCCGCCGCGGCGCAAGTAGCGACATTTGATGAATTAGTTTCACAGCAAATCACGCATAATTTTGTTGCTGTAGTTCACAATAACTGTAGTTGTTTTGAGAAAAATGTAGCCATCGCCTGTAGAGCTATAAAAAAACCGTGTCCGTGGCGCCATCTACCGAGTAGAGTTAGAGTCAAGGTGAAATAGAATTTGCCCCCTCGCTAAATAATTAGGCAAGAAATAAGTAACATATGTTGTAGTAATTACTCAATAACCTACACGACCTTGCCCAGCGCGATTTTGGAGGCTAAAAGCGCACTGCGAGCTCAGAAAGTTATCTGAACTATTTGAGGCGGGCGTTTTGGGAGCGGGTTCAAACGGGAAGGGTGTTTTGGAAACAGGTTGAAATGGAAAGCGGTCAAACGCGAAGGGCGTTTTGGGAACGGGCGCACAAGGGACGGGCCAAACGGGAAGGGCGTTTCGGGAGTGGGTTCAATCGGGACGGGTTCAAACGGGAATGGGTTGTTTCGTGCTACACCCCGCGTGCGGCAGCGTCTTCCCGTTGTTTTCGCGCCCATTCACTCGTCTGAGCGCGTCGACGCTCGTTTCATTTCCGCTCTTCTTCCTCCGAGCGAATGACACGCGTCCACTCCACAGCGAGTTGAAAGTTTAACTGGTGATAACGCTGCTAGCGCCCTCACCAGCATATACAGCATATACCTTAGCCGTATACAGCTTCGCTGTAAAAAACACCTGCGCAAGCTCCACACAACCAGCGCTGCACCATTCAAGATTCGTGATGCCACAAACATTATCACACTAAACTTTTTCACAGCCTTTTTGGCCAAGAAGGGTGTCGTATAAGTGGGAATAGGCTCTTGGGAGGCCATTAACCCCTCTTGAATCTCAACACCCTTATTTGTAGCTATACAACCTTATTGTGTGTAAAAAAGGGTGTTGATCAACTTCAGCGCCCTTGGTTTTTCTTAGGGTATTGAAAGGGTGTGAAAAAGGCGTTCAGCTGTTCATTGAATAAGGCCATGCGTGCATTTATAATTCCACAGCGAAGTCCAAGACATCCCTTCGTACCCTCCTCTCCAACTCGTAAGAAATTCTCAAAATAAATAAAAAATGTTCGTCTGCAATGGGCACTCCTTTCTATATACAGTGCGCCTCATGCTCCAGGTTTAGCTATGGCACGTGAAACGTCAATTTGAACTTTTAAAATTAAAAAGACTATATATACTCACTAAACTTTTTTACACCCTTATTGTCTGAAAATGTGTAGTATAAATGAAATAAGGGTGTTGGGAAGTCATTGCGTCCTTTATCGTAGATTCAAACACCCTAATTTATAGCTTTGCACGGTTTTTGTGACCCGCCGCGGTGGCTCAGTGGCTAAGGCGTTGCGCTGCTGAGCACGAGGTCGCGGGTTCGATTCCCGGCCGCGGCGGCCGCTTTTCTGATGGAGGCGAAAAGCAAAAACGCCCGTGTGTACGAGATTTCGGCGCACGATAAAGATCCCCAGGTGGTCAAAATTAATCCGGAGCCCTCCACTGCGGCGCGCCTCATCGCCTGCGTTGCGTCGGCGCGTTAAAACCCCACAATCAATGCACGGTTTTTGTGTGACGAAAAGGGTGTTGACCGATTGCAACACCATTGGTTTTCTGCAGGCTGTTGAAAAGGTGTAAAACAGGTGTTCAGTTGCAAAAAACAAGAACAGCACGGTACTCGAACAAACTGACATGATAAAATAAACCTTTAATGCGAAAGCACATTAGTTACCATGCTGGATCAAAATCCGGCATCCGTAGCACACAAAATGCCCGACGGATAGTAGGCAAAATGGCCGCTCCAAAGATGATCGACTGCTCAGCGGATAAAAAACGCCTTTTGACGCCCCATTTCTCAGGGAAGGTTATTAATCAAAGTAACTAATTGAGATAAAAAATAAAATTCGGCCGCCGAAATGCGAGGCCAACACGGAACACCAGGACCACCACAGCTTTCAAACACGGCGTAGCTTATACCTCTACGGTAGCATGTTTTCTTTAGTCTTCTGGCGAAGACATTTAGTTCATTTCAGAACATACAAATTAAAATATTACACTATTGACATCGAGACAAAAAGATACTAAAATACAAGTGCCTTACATGTAATTAGAATGCGAGCCACGTCTACTTGGACGACCTGGTAGTTTTTCTAGTTCGTTTAAAGAAAATCTGTTTCGTCTCAGGTGCGTTCTCGATGCTATTGGCTCCGCAGACTTGACCATTAAGCAAGAGAAATGTCACCTGCGGTACAGGGAGCTTAAATTTCTTGGGCACGTCGTCAGTGCACCAGACGTCCAGCCGGATCCCGACAAAACGGCTGCTGCGCGCTCCTTTCTAATTACCACCGCCAAGAAAGTTGTACGACGCTTCTTGGGACTTTGCGCCTACTACAGACGTTTCGTGGAAGGGTTCCCCCTTACAAAAATGGTTATTGAGATTGAATTGAAAGTCAATTGACTTTACTCAGTACAATGTGTTGACAGTCAATTGACTTTCAATAGTGTATTCGGTTCTCGTTGAAAATTGGCCACCGTGTTTCAATTGAAACTCAACGCTGTGTTTCAATTGAAAATCTATTGACTATAGTCAACATGTCTGTTGATTTCCAATTGACTTTCTGTTGACTCTCAATACACTTTTCCTGTTGAGTTCCTGTTGTGATGTATCAATTGAAAGTCTATTGAGAAAAGTCGGTGGAGTTCCAGTTGAGTCTGTGTTGACTATCTATTGATTCTCCTGTTGAGAAATGTCAAATGAAAACCTATTGAGCATATTCAAGACAGCCCGTTTGATTTCATTTTAGTCTTTTATCACGTTATTTCAACAATTGCCTCGTAAAGTTCAGTTGACTGTACTAAATCTATAGTGAGTCTCCTTTAATAATGCAAAAAATCAAGGTGTGCATTGAGCAGGTGAAATGTGAGGTGTTTCATGGCAACGCTTGCTTTATTGCTCACGAAAGCAGCACGGGAGGACTGGAGCCTTGCAGGGTCCACTTGGCTACTTGACTGTGTAGCCTGCAAAATACAACAAGAAACAGCCTTGTTTGTTTCCACAAGTATAGTACGAAATGATTGCGTTCCTTCTTATTAAGCATGCTGGTCTAAGTAGCTTGCTATTTTATATGTTAGATGGTTTGTATTTTTGGAAAGCAAGGCAAGGAGACAGCAGTTCAACAAATGTATAAGCTTGTTTCAGGTTTTAGTGCATCAACCACATCAACTAATTCTACAATGGGTAGGGAGTGGAACGCCTTTACTTAAATGCCTTCCGCATTAAAGCACCTGAAATCTACAGGAACGACTATGTCCGCAGGGAGCCACAAAATCACCCGCACGGGCTAGTTATCGTGTCTTTCACATCTTTGAGGCCCAAAAGAGATCCGCTTAGGCCTATCAAGACTGGGTGAGCCACTACCAAACCTGTCCAAAAGCATACCTGTCAACCTGTGGATTTTGTTTTGTGAAATTTCAATGCTTGAAATGTCAAAACAAAATTAGATAACTGTTAACTTGCAAGAGCTGGTTTACAAAATTGTAGCCTTGATTAAAAAAAACTAGTGTCAGATGGTACTGTAAACTAAAGTTACTACAACAGGCAATCATTACAAATGCCTTTATGAATGAATGAGCCCATAATACTTTGTGCTTACCGACTAGTGGAAAAAAATTACATGAACCGTGAAAGAAATAAAAACTTGCCAGAAAGAACGTGACAGAAAAAAATACGTAAGTTGAATTTCGCAGTCTTTCACACTCTTGTAACGCTGAAGTATGGTGTGTGCCTTGCAGTACGTATAACAAACAAGTAGCACTAAGAAGCAGCTTGAAGGGATCATATGAGATATGGGTATATCCACATTTTTGCCTTAATCGTAATAATGCCAGAGGAGTGTCCCAGTATAATAAGGTCGTTATGCCAGTTTACACACAACGAGAACACGAAACAGTTTTGTTTGGTGAGAGGAAAAAAAACAGCAGAGTTGCTGTAAATGAGAAAAAATGTAAAAGCTTTTTTTGTTTCTTTTGCTTGACGAGATTTTCTGTACAGCAGCAGCACTAAAACAGTACAGTGATACCGTGCCGACCAATCATTTGGGTAATTCCTAGAGGCAGAACATTTGTCACAACAGATCGACTAAGCCCTCGCGCAATGCCGGTGTAGCATCAGTCAGTGGCACGCTGATGCCACGTTAGGCCAAAATGTTATTCAGTGATTTTGCTATTACTCACACCACATTCAGCCCAACTTATTCAAAACTGCTCCGAGAAAGGCAATCAGCAGGTTGTGATTATAAGCAATGGCAAATTTCAATTTATGCTAGCAAGTCGAGCAAGTGCTTAGTCCAAACCGTTATTCATCAGTTTGAAAGTTTGACGTCTGTACATGTTCTAGCGCAAGCTGCCTTGCACCTGAGACAAAAATTGGCAAATGAGAAATTCCCAGAAAGATACGTGGAGAGAATTGGCACTTTGTGGTAAAAGACTAATATATAACAGTGTGCAGTCTGTTTCCAACTACTCCTTACGCAGCATAATTTTTTCTTCATTGGTTTTAAAACCAAAATGTCTGTTTGCCTTCAGGGTGTCAAGGTAACGCATCAGACTTGTGTAAAGATGCTTTGGGTTCAAACCCTAGCTTCTGCGGATATACAATCTCTATTTTCCAAAAGTAATAAATGAATTTGTTATATTCTTGGGCATTATTTCTTTAGCTGGAATGAAGTACGTTTTAGGCCATGTTTGTCACCTGAGTCACTAATCTGCACTCAGGGAACGCTCTTTCTCCAAACAATCGTTCAAATTAGGAAGCAAATATATTGCCGGCAGCCAGCACTTTAGCTTGTAAGTATATTTTACCGCCATGTCTCCTAACTGGTTGAACACACTATACTGTTTGTGACTGGTAGATCTGCCTCTCAGCCTAGCGCTGTCAGGTGTGTTTGCATAGCGCAGTATTCGTGCGTCTGTTATTGATCCGACAGGCACTTGTTCGATTCGACCTCCTTCATTTTTTTTTTTTTTTTCATTTTCGTTAACTTCGTTCGCCAAACATTTTATTTACCTTAATCATGGTGTTCTTTCTTTTTTTATGACACTTCGTACCAGGCAATACCGGGCTGCTGCTCCGTTCTGTAGCGGCACTGCGTCTAGAATTTTATTCATTCGTCACTTGCCTTCAAAGGTTTTGTTAGACCTTTAGCTTAAGATACATACAAATATATTACACGCGACAGCAATACAGCAGCGCGGAAGACAGTAAACTACCGATTGATGTCAAAATGTGTGCCGGTAAAATACCTCCTTCAATTTGTTACACTTACGTACAGTATTTTTGAACATCTGAAGTGAAATCGTACCCTTTAGGTCGATCTCGAGACGGCATGCATAAAAACACTGTTTATATAGCGACAAATAACGAAGTCGTGAGTATAGTAGCCATTCAGGTAGGCCTGCACAACGTGCCATGATGAAATGTACAGGAGCGCTCGGAAAGAATGAACTTACCTTATAACAAGTCGCTCCCGGCGGGGCTCCCAGCGTGGTGAATTTGACGGATTCCAAAGCGTGCCTAACAGGGATGGTAACACCTCACTTCGCAAGCTTCTTCACCGTACGATCACAGCGCACAAACACAACACGACACACAAAGGATGTTCACCGGCGCTAGAAGAGCGCATACGATGGCTTTTCCTTCAATAAATTCGATGTATCGCCAGCTGCACTGCAATGTCTGACCTTCGATGCTGGTTGAAAAGATTCGCACACGGCACATAAATCGCCAACAACACGAGCAAAGCTGTAAATTTGCACAGAACAGTGACACTCTAACAGTGAGAAAGACCGCACCGCGATGGCGCCCGCACACAGAACCGGCCCCGGCCCGCACATGCGGGATCGCGAACAAGCGACATTGGCTTGGTTTCAAGTCGGTTTGCGATGGCTATGCCACAGCTACGCATTCTTGTGAAAACTGAGCGTGAAAACATTGACACGAGATATCAAAAAAACCTACGGCGGCTTGTGAGTGCTATGTTAATATTTACAATAATTTTTTTTATAGAATTAATATCAACCCCTCTAGCAGCAGTAATCAGAGTTGTAACTCTGGCAGTAATATTATATTGCAGATAACCGAACTCCGCCGAGGTCGCGATGTTGGCTGTCAGCGCCACTGGCGGCAGTGGCAACGCCGCGTACTAGACATTCGTGACAGCGCGGTCACTTTAGCTAGCGTGGGAGGGTACCAGAGGAACCAAAAGAACTGGTTATCGCCGGGTGCGGATGTGGATGGCACGTCTTTTGTGTCCGGGCGCCCGCTTTGGCGAACTGCAGCAGGAGAGAGGACGGAATAATTCTGGAAAGTCCAATCCTTGAAAACAGCTTCAAAGTTCTTGATCTGCTTGCGGGCGCAGGATATTTGCGAGGCGCTTGTGTTTGAGAAACGTAGTCCGCGGGCGTGTTGACATCTTTAAAAGACATGCTTTCGTTAGCGAGAGAGCGGTTCGGAGTGTAACAAGCGGCACGCCAGCCCACTAATTTGTTCGGTTTCTCTCTCTCTCTCTCTCTCTCTCTCTCTCTCTCTCTCTCTCTCTCTCTCTCTCTCTCTCTTTTTTGTAGGGGCGTGAAGCAGTGTCAGGCTTGTTCTTTCTTTTTGTGACCCTGTGCAGTAAAGATGAGTTGTTAATCAGCGCTTCAGTTTGTCTGTCTTTCTTCATTTTTTTTCTTCGTTTGTTCGTTCAGTTCGTGTGAGCGGCGGCGCCTTGGACTGGCGTACGGAGTTCTTCTGCAGTGAAAGAACTGTTTTCACCTGTTTTAATAGAGCGTAGATGCGCGTTTGCTCCTTGTGGGATTCTCTGCATTCCACATTGCTGTTCTACTGTTGTTATCATAGACAGTTCACGGTATCCTCAAGGAAAGTTATGTATGATGGGGAATAGAACTTGCGTCCTTGGGCTCAGACCACGGCGGGGTGCGCGAGTGATAACTGGAGTAATGAAGTTCACGAGTGAACGACGATGAGGCCAAGCCTGCGTTCGCTTGATTTGAACGCTTGTTTTAAAAGTTCGCTGTGTACAAAAATTTAATTGTTCTTTTTTCGACGTGTAGGGATTTACACCAAAGTTTTGATGTTTTTTTTTTCTGAGTACTTATAGGCACAATTTCGTCACTGGAATATTCTTGTGCGTTCGGGTTTGTGAGATAAGTATTCATTTCTGCAAAACAGCGCTGTTAGTATCGTGCCTCCACAGAAAAACACTGAATCATCGCACTGGGATGCGATGTCACATATGCCTTTTGTAGATGTAGCAGATGAAATCGCGTTTTAAATGTACCTCCTCCCCACCTCCCCTCCCCGGAACACAAGGTATCACAGCATTGTGTGTGTGAAAAGAGGTAGGGGGAGTGACTACTTTTGTTTGTCCCCAGAACTGGGACCCGAGATGTGTAGCCTCCCCGCCCCCCCCCCCGCCTTTCCGTTTTTTCCCGGCTGAGATATGCATGCTTCATGATTCCGCTCCAACTTTCCCGGAAGACTGACTTCGAATATGTCCACTGCCGCTAAAGCGGAAGCTTAGCAGTAATGGAGATTGCTCACATATTATGTCAATGCGTGCTAAGGTATAAAGAAGAAAATCCGCTGCTATAGCAAGGAAACGATTCCGCGGGAGTCACGTGCCAGAAGAGATGAGTCACTAGAGTTTTGTCAATGTTTATTTCCTCCGTTGTTTTGTGCAAAGCATGTTGCGGCAGTATTTGAGGAAATGCAGTCAAAAATTGTCCAATATAATTGATTTCCCCACTTAGCAGGTATGATTATTATTTGGGCGAAGATGCTGCTGGTAAAGGCTGCTGGCCTAAGGAGTTTCACCAGCTTTAAAAATTAAGCTCGAACCATAAAACATGGACAAAAAAGAAGGACACTGGTATAATTTTCAACAACGTATGTTCACCAACTAGCTCGACTCTCAATTTTACTTGATTTTTGTCAGTAGAAACTCTATTGAGTTTCAATTAAACGAAGTCATTTGATATTCTGTTGAGTTTTGTCTATTGAAACCTTGTTGACTTTTTATTGACTGCACTCAATAGAAATGTTAATGTAGAATAAAAAAACATAAAAGTAACCTAGTAGTCTTAATTCTGCAGACACAGTGGGCAGCGCTGAAAAAATAGCCCTTCAAAGTGTATGTTTCAGCCTGATGAGTTTTGTCAATTGGTTCTCCAAAGAGTTTCAATAGACTGGTGTCAATTCGTTTTGTATTGCGTTTTCTCAATACAAATCCTTTTGAGTTTCTACTGACACATCTCAATAGCCAATTGAGTTTGAATTAGGTTTCTGTTGACTCAATATAAACTCAACTGGAACTGAATTGAAACTCAAAATTCATTTTTGTAAGGGCCCCGAAATTGCGGAACCTTTAATGCGCCTTGCGAAAAATGGCGTGCCATTCATATGGACCGAGGAGCAGCGAGCGGCATTCGGCGGGTTCCGTAACAGTTTGCAAACCGCACCCATCTTGTCTCATTGCGATGACACTACCGAAATGGAAATCCGGACTGACGCCTGTAACGTCGGAATCGCTGCTATCTTGGTGCAATGGCAGCTGCAGGAGGCAGAACTTAGAGTACGCCAGCCACGCCCTTTCAAAAGCGGAAATCAACTGGTGCGTAAGGGAAAATGAATATCTGGCAGTGATGGGGGTAATAATTAAATTCCATCCATGCTTATACGGCCGTCCATTTAAGGCGGTAAGTGACTGTAACTCACTGTGCCGGCTTGGCGGCCATTAAGGGCCACTAAAGTGAAATTGTCAAACTACAGCTTTTGTTTGCGTTGCATATACTGGCTCAAATAAACAAATTTTTATCGTTCGTCCGGTCGACAAAACAGTATTTAATTTGTAGATTCTGAAAGAAGAAAAAATACCATGCGACATTTGCGGCGGCCGCAACACCAACAGCAGTGACACGTGTTCGAGATGCGATGTGATTGAAGGTGTCCAAGATTGGAACTCAAATCAGTGTCGGTTTTAGTTCTGTTTCCGATGTTACCGTTGGTTGGACGTTACCGACGTTACCGACGTTATCCGACTTTGGACGTTATCCAACGTTACCGTTGGTTGAACATTCTAGATTTATTTTTGTAATCGGCATACCGCGCTTCTGTCATGTTGTCGGTTGTAGAATGGCTAAAAAGAGCCTGCCAGCACCGCTTTGAATCGTAACGATCACTATAGCCCAGGCGCACGCGGTGGCTGAACACCCTCCGCGTCATCGGAGACGCTCCACCGCTGAGACTCCAATGCCTTGGCTGCTGGGCCTCCCGCAAGGGGCTCAACAGAATAAAAGGTTTTCTCTCTCTCTCTCTCAACTGGGAGGCGCTTCGTTGGAGCTTGCGTGGCTCGTCCCTGTGTTGTAAGAGCCGTGTTAGCACCGGGCCGGGAGTCAGATGATTCGGAGCTGTGCCCGCAAGCTGTCGGTGCTTATGTCAACACCACAACAAGAACTCGCCACGCGTCAGTGTCAGCCTGCACGCAGTTTGCCAAGTGGCTCGTGGAGCAAAGAAGGTGGCTGTGTGAAATGTTGAATGCAGTTTAGAAAACATTGCCTCAACAAAAAGCAACCTTAAAAGAAGGCGTCACATCAGGGACTCGAACCTCCTCACTGCATTGAGCTACATCCAGTGCTTTAGACCACTTCGCCATAAGCCCAGACATGGTCGGAGTATTGCGACGGGAAGCACTGTACGCAAATGTGACGTACGGTAACGCCATGTCCCAATCGCAATGGTTGTCGAAGACATACATTGATAACACGTCTGTAAGTTTTCTGTTGAGTCTCTCAGTGAGCCTATTTGTCTGAGGATGCTAAGAAGTCGTGATCTTGTTCTGCGCCGAGCAAGCATGAAATATAGGCAACCCGTGGCACAAAATAGTGGCCACACTCAGTACAGAGCTGGCGAAGAGCGCCATGATGAAAGATGACGCTCCGGAGAAGAAAATCGACAACGCCCGAGGCACAGGTGGTGAGAAAAGCTCATGTGATGGCGTAGGGTGTGGCATAATCAGTGGCGACCGCGATATACTTTTTGCCAGAGGTAGACACCGGGAAGGGACCAAGACGATCGACGCCTACACGAACAACTGGTTCGGGGGATATGTCCAACAGTTAAAGCAGGCCTACTGGTGCACACGAGGCCACATAACGCCGGACATTCAGGTAAATCCTGGCCAGAAGTAACGATGCCGCCTACGGTCGTAGGTGCGGGATAGAGAGAGAGCACAACGTGGGGGTGGCTTCTTAGTCCAGAAGTTCAAGCGTTGTCTTTGCACTTTCGGCCCTCGCCGTCCGCATGACCTGGTCACCGAGCTGTGTGTGCTGAACAGCGCGGTGCTCGAGGTTGTGGTAAGGTAAAGGGAGTGGCAAGTCTAGGTTTTGGCAATATTTCCAGACTAAGTGATACAGGGATCCTGAATTTCCACAGTACCAGCATTTAGGTGAATGCTGGTTAGAGCACTGCATTTGGGGTCAGATTTGGTGGTCGGACGTGTTTGTTTGGAGTAAGGGATGTGTTGGTCGCTTGTTTTTTTTTATTTAATTGAGAAACACTGAGGTGGCCGGCAGTGGATAGTCATGAAGTTGTTTGAGAACGGTTACACGCAGATCTTGCGGGAAGACAGGAGGAAACTTTCGACCACCAGGGCGGATATTATAGCGAGAAAGGACACCATTGCATAACTTGAATAAGCGCAGTGAAGGCTCAGGGGAGGCAGAGATAAGATGGCTGATAATTGCACGGAGCGAATGATCGAGGTGCTGGTCGGCCGGATGATATATTACAGTTTATGAATACTCCTGTAGGCACAGAACCTGCAGCAACCTAGGCGCCAACTTAGATCTTTGAGAGAACAAAGCCAGCGTAACGCGCGGGGGTCGGTTATCACCGAGAAGGGGCGGCCATACCGATACCGATGAAGTTTTGCTACAGCCCATACCAGGGCCAAGAACTCCCTTTCTGCAATTGAGTAATTCTATTCAGCAGGCGTAAAGATGCGGCTGGAGTATGCAGTAACATGGCCTAGGCCGTCCTGTGGCTGGGCTAGTTTAGCACCGATGCCATGCCCACTAGCATCAGTCCAGACTTCGGTGGCTGCAGTGGGGTCGAAGTGGGGTAGTATGGGAAAGCTGGTGAACGCTGATATCACGTTAGCAAACTCCTCTGCTTGAGGTGCGCCCCAAGTGAACTCGGCATTCTTCTTAAGAAGGTCCGTCAGAGGGCGCGCAATACCAGCAAATCCTGTTATAAAACGCCAGAACTAAGACCATCATCCCACCAAACCTAGAACACTCTTCGATAAACGGGGCGCAGGGAACTGCTTGGCGGCCCGTACTTTCCCAGGGTCGGGTTGAAATGCGTTATTGCCAAGAAGTTGGACAAGGATAGTTATTCATCGGGCACTGAAGTGGCATTTTGACGAGTTCAGGTGAAGGCCCGCACGTCTCTAAACATTACAAGAATGTCTAAAAAAATCCAGGGAACCTTGCACTCACAATCAAGACTTTAATGGCGAAGCTGTTGTAGGTGAGCATTGCCGAATGCTTAGTTAAGTTTCAGTATCATTGTATATTTGTATAGTTGCGGTGATAGTAATCATCGTCATAGGTTTCGAAGAGGTCGTCGCCTTGTTCGCGGCGAGTGGCGGATGGAAAGTCATCCTCATCATTGTAGACTTCCACCAGCTCAACTGGCGAAGTTTGGACTAAGTCACGCAAGGCTTGAAACATAGCAGCGCTGCAGGATTTCTTTATACGTGAGCACTAAAGGAGACATAACCACGCATTTGTACAAGTTTGAAATTGTTTATTTACGTGTTCCATCCTAGTTTTGCACTGTGATAGTAGTAGTCATCGTCATATGCATCGATGTCGTCATGTTCCTCATGCCAAACATTACATATATGCGCGGTAGTTTACGACAGAGCTGGAGTCTCTTTTTTTTTTGCTAAAGCCACTGCGCGAGCCGGAGACTCGGCGGTCACCTCGAGTCACGTTCTCACGAGCGCTCGCCATTTTCTCGTTCCTCAGGGTTTCTGCCAGTTTTTTTTTTTTTTTTGCTAAAGCTACTACGGGCACGAACTCACGAGCGCTCGATATTTTCTTGGTACTTTTTTTCTGCAACGGCGAACTTACGGCTTGTCCAATAGCTCCACTGTATAAACTTACGAGAATATAAGATGCCTTTCAAAGCAGCGTGAAATTATTATCACATCACCTAGGTAGCATAGGCTCGTCGTCCATTTCAAACCGCGCAGAAGAGAGCGCATCATTCATTCGAACGTTGCGGGAGCATTGCAGTCCGAACGGCACCACTGTGGACTGGTAGAGGCCACCTGATGTGTTCAAAGCGGTTTCTCTCGGCCCATTTCGTCAACATCTATTACCAGTAGCCAGATTGAAGCTCAACCATAGTTGTTGTTGTTGTAGTACTTTATTAGGCGAGGGAAGGCCATGCGGCCAAAATAGGGGTAGGGGAAGGAGGGGAAGGGAGGAGTAGCCCAGTTAAAAAGATGATGCGTCCATGAAGACGGCACAGGGGTTCCCTTCAGACCGCGGAGGTCAGGCTAAGGTGTAGATCTACCATTAGGGGATTTTCACGACCGGAGTAGGCCCGATTCTACACTAATCTTGAAAGACCACTCTCTGCGACGAACAGCCCAAGGGCTTTGATAAAATTCGGATCTTCAAATGGAGGATCATCTTCTGAGGTATCGGGAGACATAGCATTGGTGAGGATAGGCCGGTACAGCAAAAACGCGGAGCAGCGCCAGATTAGGTGGTCAAGGGTGGCGAATACGGTCATTCGGCAGTGGGGACAGTAAGGAGGTGGAGACCCCGTTGGGTAAATCCATTTTCTTGTGATGTGGGGTGTGAGAGCTGCGTTGGCCTTAGCTTTGTTGACGAATACTTCCGCAGAGAGAGGCATCGGGGGAGCCAGAGCCAGGTAGCCAGGAGGGGTAACGGAAGAAAGACGGCACTTCCGTGCCTGGCGTGCGTGATCAAGTTGAAGGCGAGGGCAGGGGGAGGAGGGCGACGCGTTGTCAACCAGGGGAGGTGTACTATCAAGGCGCTCCCGTGCTGCATTGTGCAGCCTGGTTGCCCCCATCCGGATCTGTGTGACCCGGAACCCATGCCAAACGGGTAGTGATCCCATTACGCGACAGAATGGCGGTCATATGTTGGATTCGGTGCACTGTTGGATGATCGGTGAAGAGTTTGCGCAGCTCTTGGAGGGCTTGGCGAGAGTCTGTGAGAATGCGGATGCGTGGAGGTGGCGGGTTTGCAATGGTGAAGGCCAAATGATCCAGTGCGCTAAGGATGCTCTGGAGTTCCGCTTCCGGGGGGGACGAGTTACAAGCGTGACGTGTGAGGGAGCCGTCTAGGTCCGGTCGAGCTGGGCAGCGCCAGGCCAGACCCATATGGGAAGGGGAGAGGCTAGCATCTGTGAAAATATCGACCTCGTCCGGCAATTTCGCTGCGAGGACGCGCTGAAGGGCCTTTTCACGAGCAGTACGACGGGAGCGCGGGATTTCGGTTCGTTGGTGGGCAACTGTAACAGGCGGGCTTACCCAAGGGGGAGGGAGTGGTGAGGCCGATGGAAGTACTGGAGGTACACGTTCGCCCCACGCACAGAGTGCAGTCCCCTGTTGTGTTAGTGTCCGCCGAAACCGATGTTGTTGCACGGCTTCCGCAAGGAGCTCTTCCATCGGAGGGACAGGGGCAGCTGGGTTCAAGAGCGTCAATGCGAGTATGCCTCGGAAGTCCGGTGATCGTACGAAGCATGGCCCGGTAAAGCACCGCTAAGTGCTTCTTGTGAGCCGAAGAGAGGTCATAAGCCGGGCCGCCATAAGTCAGTTAGCCCCATGTAAAGAGTCGAGGGCATCGTCTAGCCGGGGTATGGGTAGACTCCATTTTTTCTAATATGGTTTCGATGTCTGTAATCAACGCAGAAGCGACAGGTGCCGTCTTTCTTCTTTACCAGCGTGACTGGCGAGACCCACGGTCGGCATGAAAGCGCAATAACATCCTTCGAGAGCATTCTGTCTACTTCGGATTGGATGAAGCCTGTTTCCGCGCGAGACACGCGTTACGGACCCCGTGTATGGGGCTGGCGTCACCTGAGTCTATGAGATGAGTGACGAGGTAAGTATAGCCAGAGTCCTTCAATGCTTTTCTGGTCACGAAACTTCTCCGTAACGCTATGGGAGAGCTTCATATTAGGACCAAAGCTCCCGCGCGGTGGCGCTACGAGTCCGGTGAAGGTAAGGTCCCTGATTTTAGGGACCTTAGGTGAGGCGGCTTGGACGGCGGCGGCCGCATTTGCAGTGCGTTGGAGCGCGAGCTTGCTGGTGTTTGTTGTGTGATATAGGTTTCTATGCTCATCACGAAGGGCAAACTATGTGAACTACCATGCATCTGACGTGCTGTGTACCTGGTTGCCGCTCTGGCAATCGGAGTACAACGAAAAGGCTTCGCTATACTGCCTCCCAAGCGACGGCGAACAACGTGACAGGTGGAAGCGAGCCATTCCACGACAGGAGACGGACGCTTTCAGCTTCGAGTCGAAGGCCGTTCGTGTGTGCGAGAAACATTTCGAACCTACGGACATTATTCGAGCCGATGAGTTCAAAATAAGTGGGCAATCTGTGCTTCTGCAGCGCGAGAAGCTCAAGCTCCGCGTCGATGCCATACCCCGTATATTTGAAAACCTGCCGGCGTATTTTACGAAACCCAAGCCACGGTCGCGCTCACAACGAGAAAATCCGTCTGCAAAATGTCGTCGCGTTTAGGCGCTGAACAACGATGGGACTGCAGCTACTGTGATTTTGGTTATCCAATCAGACATTTGGAATGTGGAAAGCGGAGCATGGCTATCTTTGCCTGCATATTTTTTTTTTTAACTTGACCGCCGTGCTTGCCCAAGGGCTAAGGCGTTGTGCTGATAAGCCCAAGGACGCGGGTTCCCAGCCGCTTTTCTGATGGAGGCGAAAAGAGAAAACGCTTGTGTGTTCGAGATTTCGGCGCAATTGGTTTGAGTGGTTATAATTTATCCGGAGCGCTACACTACGGCGCGCGCCCCATTGCCGGTGAAGCGTCGGCACGTTAAACCTCATAATCAATCAATCAACGTTTTTTACTTGCCATTTCGGTGGGAGGGGTGTGACAGGCACTGAGCGGGCGAGTTTTTATCTGTTGACACCCTATGCCTATGAGGACAGCCGAGAAAGTCGCTCAAGGCTGTAGCATTTACTCCTACCCTGGCACCTCCGCGCGCAATTATGCTGCTTCTATTTTGTGAGCATTTTTTTTCCCCTGCTGTCCACGCTCACTTTCCGAATCTCGAATATTTTTTTACATTATTAGCGCGCTATACAATAGCGCAAACACAGCGCTAACCCAACGTGCTGTATGTTTGCACACCTATTTGCTCAGCGCAGCATGTCTCCCAGGGCTGAATACACATTTAATTCTGGCGCTAGTTAACTCAAATCATGCAGGCGGCTGCAAAGGCTAGTCAAAAATTGAAAACGTCAGATGTCCGCCATCTCAAAGCGAGAACGTAGCGGTGCCTGCCGCAACGAACGAACACTGCAGCATATACGCCTCAGTAACACCCGTGGTCTTGCCTCAATGTCACAGCTGAGCTACGCGACTACAACTGACTTAAAAACATGCACACTTCGCTCGCGTTTTTACAGGTGGAAATGAAGAGCAGATGAAAGTAGGCGCGTTGCCGACGGAGAAACCGCCGGCCCGCAAGCGTCGTCGCCCGCCGGCGAAGCCTTCACGTTAACAGGGGCGATCCTAGCGGCAGCTTTTGTCCCTGAATGAAACTTCGGCCGGAGTTTCGTGACCAGAAAAGCATTGAAGGACTTTGGTATAGCCTAACACGATATTCTTCAAGTGAAATATACGTGACCAAGAGCTGACGAAGAGGTGGACGAGATCTGTTGCAAGGTCAGGGATGATCACAGCGTCGAATTCAGTTGTGGGCAGGCACGTAGTAGGCGAAGCAGGCAAATTGGATATGGGGTCTAGGGTGAAAGCAGAAATTTTGAAATCAGAGACCGGAGAAAGAGTGGTGACATGTATTCCTTGTGGAAGAACTTGGGTTTGGAATGCGATGTTCAAAAAAGGTAAGGAAACGTGGTTCTTCCGTATGGTTACGATAGCGCGAGGAAGGGCGTTGTTGCGGGTCTGCACAGCGACAAAGACAGGCTCAACGACAAGCCGGGCCTCTAAAGTGCTATGCACTCAAAAGGAAACAGAAGCGGGAAAAATAAAAACCGTTCAAGCAGAATTCTCGCATGAAATCCGGATTGCAGCACTACCGCTCCGGTCGGGCAAACAAGTCGAAGGGGGTGGCTGAATTCAAGCACCGCTTTTTCTCAGAGGACGACGTCGACGCAAAACCTCGTTCCGGTGCGCCCCCTTCTTGTTCATTTTCCCGCTTCTCTCGAGGCCATCGACTCGGCTCCTTCCTCCGCTCCTGTCGACTGACGCGGGGACCGAGAAGGTTTTCTTCTCCGAGGGAAACTTCCCTCTTACTGAGAACGCTCTCGTGTGTGCTCCACCCGTTTCGCTTTCTCGCTTGTTACACCCTGTTTTTTTACATAAATTCTCCCCTGGCTTCCAGCGCTTTGTCACGGTGTCAGCCTGGTCAAGAAAAGAATGTGCGGAAAGAACACTTGGCTTTTTGCGCACCATGTGCTCTGTTTCTTTCACGAGCTGCGAGTGACGGGCTCTGCACATAACAGAGTCCGCACTCTCCCCCTGGACCTGTCACTAGAGGCCTCCTCGGCACTTGCAACACGCAGTGCATTTTCAGAGGGATAAGCTGCGCGAATAACTTTCTGCTATCGCCCTCGTTTTGGGCAATGAATGCTCCATCTTTAAAGCCTCCATCACCACTCGCATGTATGCCACTCTCGTTTGTGAATCCCTCGAACAACCTTAGCTTTCATTCACAGCCACTATCCACTTAGTGCAACTAAGCTGGCTATTCAAACCACTCATGACAAGACTTGCTGATTTTGATGTGACACGCGCCGAACAGTCAGCATACGCATTGGAGGGGGGAGGAGGGGGCATCAGTTCGAGGGAATTTTGTGAAAATCCCCGGCGCCCCAGATACGCTTGCGTTGAAGACCGTTCGAGTGCCACTGCAACGAACCTCCTTTTCATGTCAGACGCCACACGCAGTAGGCATTGCCGGAAGCTGTGCCGTTTGCCTTCCGCACCAACGCTGCTTTTGAAATGCCATTTCGGAGCCATGTTTTTTCCACGTTTTTAAAACGCGCTATAAGGCGGTGGTTTTTTTTTTTTTTTTTTCTGGCCATGCTGCGCGTATGCTGTGGCGGCAGTCTTATAAGCAACTGCACTTATGCAGAACAAATAATGTTTACCAACACTCAATTTGCAGTGGGATGGCGAGAGCCACAAATCTACCTGTGCTAGATGGCCCACCCCGCACTTGCGGTCCCAGGCAGTCTTGGGCGATAACTAGTTTCTAGTAACGCGTTACCGGTAACTAGTTACTTTTTTCAGTAACTTGTAACTGTAACAAGTTAATTTTAAGTTAGAGGAACTTGTAACTGTAACACTGTTACTTTTTTATGGAGTAACAAGAAATACCGTTACGGTTACTTCATTTCTATAAAAAATTGTCCAACAGCAACACTCGTTAACGGCCGATGTACAGTTCGCGCTTTCCACTTTTTCAGACTTTCTTCTGCAGAGTATTCGCCTACTTCATGTAAGCCAGCTCACTGCCTTCGCATGGGTGAAAAACAGCTGGACTAGAAATGTTTAGGCGTGCACGTGTGCGTGGTGTCCCACGCCGTCAGCTCAGGGCTCGAAATTTTTAAGTATAAGCTGAAGGATTTCCCTCAGTAGCGCGATGTCGCTCTCACCCAGACCATAATTAACGCAGCGACACGCGCCTAAGCGCACGTGGATGCATGTTTACACCAGAACTCAGAGTATGCGCGGCTGCACCATTTTCGCCACATCTGGAGCGCCGTAAAAGCGTTTATCACAAAGGTGAACAGGAAAAAAAAATCATCCACAAACACCACACAACGTACTGAATCCTTTGCACTTTCGCGGGAACCTGGAAAACTCCAATCACTGCGTCGCCTTCTCATTAGTGACGTGCAGCCCCGTTTGTGGGCTCATAAAACGCCGCGGGGAGTCTCTCGGTGTCCCCGCACTCTTCCAGCCCTGTGCGCACTGTAGAGTGTTCGATTCACAAGTCGCAGCTAGTTGCTTGCGACCATTGTGCGCTTTTGAGAACCCTGGCCGTGTTTGGCCCAGACCACATGTTTGGAACCCCTGGTCTAGAGGCTTTGTCGAGCTGTCAACCGTGGCCGAACGAGGTCGAGGAAGTAATGAATTCCACGCCCCTTCACACATACGACGACCCCAACACACCAGCCAGCATCTCGGTCGGCAGACGCCTGACCACACTGCCCCTGCACGAGGAAATATTCTTGTAAAGCCTCGCGACTTGGGTGAGCTTCGTTCGGCCTACGCCTCAAAGCAAACGAAGGGAGCGGGCTCTGGGATCGGGGACGTGGTTGCTGTGAAAGGCTGTGATTGGGAGAACAGTGTTTCCTGGTCGAGGCGACAAAACTCGCCTTTGTGAGGACGGGGGGTGCAGGAAAAAACAGTAAAGCGTCCATTTCAGTTTCTATTCCCTTTGGAAATAACCTTGGCTCATTCCGGGGGGGGGGGGGGGGGGGTGGCTGGGGGTTGGGGCGGGAGAACGACTCCGAGGGCCTACGGGCAAACGTCGCTTCGGCAATAGCTCAAATTGGTCTCCGTATCCAACGACAAGTACGAAATAAAATGATAACGCGGTGCATTTCTTTCAAAAAGACCTCGACAACCGAAGTACTCCCACATCCGTTTCCCTTTCCCTTCAAAGGGCCTTCCGGCGATCCACCGCCCACATCCCCTTTTCCCCCTGCTCCCTAACTACTCCCTGCTCCCTGCCCCTGCCCCTGCCCCCCCCCTTCAAAGGGCCTTCCGGCGATCCACCGCCCACATCCCCTTTTCCCCCTGCTCCCTAACTACTCCCTGCTCCCTGCTCCCTGCTCCCTGCTCCCTGCTCCCTGCCCCTGCCCCTGCCCCACCCCCTTCAAAGGGCCTTCCGGCGATCCACCGCCCACATCCCCTTTTCCTCCTGCTCCCTAACTACTCCCTGCTCCTTGCCCCTGCCCCTGCCCCCCCCCCCCCTTCAAAGGGCCTTCCGGCGATCCACCGCCCACATCCCCTTTTCCCCCTGCTCCCTAACTACTCCCTGCTCCCTGCTCCCTGCCCCTGCCCCTGCCCCCCCCTTCAAAGGGCCTTCCGGCGATCCACCGCCCACATCCCCTTTTCCCCCTGCTCCCTAACTACTCCCTGCTCCCTGCTCCCTGCTCCCTGCCCCTGCCCCTGCCCCCCCCCTTCAAAGGGCCTTCCGGCGATCCACCGCTTACATCCCCTTTTCCCCCTGCTCCCTAACTACTCCCTGCTCCCTGCCCCTGCCCCTGCCCCCCCCCTTCAAAGGGCCTTCCGGCGATCCACCGCCCACATCCCCTTTTCCCCCTGCTCCCTAACTACTCCCTGCTCCCTGCTCCCTGCCCCTGCCCCTGCCCCCCCCTTCAAAGGGCCTTCCGGCGATCCACCGCCCACATCCCCTTTTCCCCCTGCTCCCTAACTACTCCCTGCTCCCTGCTCCCTGCCCCTGCCCCTGCCCCCCCCTTCAAAGGGCCTTCCGGCGATCCACCGCCCACATCCCCTTTTCCCCCTGCTCCCTAACTACTCCCTGCTCCCTGCCCCTGCCCCTGCCCCCCCCCTTCAAAGGGCCTTCCGGCGATCCACCGCCCACATCCCCTTTTCCCCCTGCTCCCTAACTACTCCCTGCTCCCTGCTCCCTGCTCCCTGCCCCTGCCCCTGCCCCCCCCTTCAAAGGGCCTTCCGGCGATCCACCGCCCACATCCCCTTTTCCCCCTGCTCCCTAACTACTCCCTGCTCCCTGCTCCCTGCTCCCTGCCCCTGCCCCCCCCTTCAAAGGGCCTTCCGGCGATCCACCGCCCACATCCCCTTTTCCCCCTGCTCCCTAACTACTCCCTGCTCCCTGCCCCTGCCCCTGCCCCCCCCCCTTCAAAGGGCCTTCCGGCGATCCACCGCCCACATCCCCTTTTCCCCCTGCTCCCTAACTACTCCCTGCTCCCTGCTCCCTGCTCCCTGCCCCTGCCCCTGCCCCCCCCCCTTCAAAGGGCCTTCCGGCGATCCACCGCCCACATCCCCTTTTCCCCCTGCTCCCTAACTACTCCCTGCTCCCTGCTCCCTGCCCCTGCCCCTGCCCCCCCCCCTTCAAAGGGCCTTCCGGCGATCCACCGCCCACATCCCCTTTTCCCCCTGCTCCCTAACTACTCCCTGCTCCCTGCTCCCTGCCCCTGCTAACTACTACTACTCCCTAACTACTGCTCCCTGCTCACTAACCGCGCCGGGCAAAGTGGCGGAGAGCATTTGTGGCACAGCACACGAGACCGAATGACTACCTACAAAGAAATTACTCAGGCCTATCGACTTGCCAGACGCAAGCTCCCGCCGCCTTGCAAAGGATTGAGCAGGGAGCAGGCGGTCACCTATAGGCAACTCCAAACAAAGACGGTCCCGAGCCCCTACCTAAAGCACAAGATGTACCCGGAGACATACCCTGATGCAACCTGTCGGGTGTGCCGCAAAGCTCCAGCAAGGCTCGAGCACATCGTCTGGGATTGCCTCGCGTACCCGGACGAATCAAACACAAGAACGATGCCACCTGCCTTCGAGGAGGCGGTGCGGACTGAAGACCAAAATCTTCAACTCCAGGCTGTCCAGCGAGTCATCGTGGCGCTGGCCAGGCAGGAGGACCCCGGCTACCCGGTGACGGGGAGCGGAGGACCCCTAGCCGGGTTGGCTACATCTGCGGTGACGACTCTGGCCAAGTCATGAAGACCTAGCAATAGGACTTCATTCGCAGGCCCCAAAGAAGTTTTCCCAATCCAATCCAATCCCCTGCTCCCTCACTATGCAAGGCGGTCAAGCGACAACACTGTAGGTGAAAATAAATTTAGTTGGCATTGATTGTTCCGTTTGTTTTGTCTTCAAGCTCAGTATAGTATAAGTTCGACCTCCGCGTTAGTACTTTTTCTAAACGTTTGGCAGCCATTTCTGTCGACAAAGAGCAAGTGCAACCGCTGCCTGGTCCCCCATGCCTTCGTACGTTGCTATTTAATGAGGTAAATGTTATCTAGAGATTAGTTTTCTTATCTTATCTTATCGAATAATAATAAATCTTATCTAATAAAATAATAAAATCTTATCTAATAACAACAGTAACGGAAAAGTAACTACGTTACTTTTTTACAGCGACTGTAACTGTAAATGGTTACTTTAGGAAACTTCGTAGCTGTAACAGTAACAGAGTTACTTTTTTGTGTTAGGTAACTGTAACTGTAACAGTGTTACTTTTTTTCGGTAACGTGCCCATGACTGGTCCCAGGCACTGAATCCATCTACAGCCGCTTTCAGCTGGCCGCTGCACCGATACCGTTCAGTGCAGGCTCGACACGGCAGCTCTCTAACAAGTCCACATTTTCATGCGAGAGGTTTATGTGTGCCGAGAGCAACCTGAAAGCGATTCTGGTACCCTCTTTGAGGAAACAAAGAGCATAATGCGAAAACGTAGACACATGGGGCTATCAAGTGGGAGGGGCTGTCAAAATCAATTAACCAGAGCGAGACTGCGGACATTCGTTCCTACGACACTGCAAAAATTCAAGAAAGACTAAATAAGAAGGGCAGTATGAAAATAACTACAGCCAAATCTCGTTACTACGAACCCCACATTAACGGATTTCTCAAATTTATGAATATTTTAAGAATCCCCTTCAGACTGCCCATATTTTCAAAGTAAAAATATTTCCTAACTACGAATTTCAGTATAGCGCCAATTTCAGAATAACGCACGTAATTTATTTTAATTGTTATAATGGAGGAACATCAATATTAGAAATTTCGCTAAAAATAACAGCTTTGCAACTCTCGCGTGAAACAGAAACCGCTATTTCTCTGTGTGTTCCCAGAGTGCAACAGCTATCATAATAATAATAATAATAATAATAATAATAATAATAATAATAATAATAATAATAATAATAATAATAATAATCCCCATATCGAGAGCCACAGCTAGGCCACCATAAAGCAGTGGTTTAATGTGCAGTAGCCTAGCTGGCCTAGCCACGTTCGCCTCTTTTCTCTCTCGTGTTGTGTGACGGTGGCCGGTCGGTCGTTCTTCACGCTAATCACGTGTGTGGGCAGGTATTTCTTTGTTGTGGGTGATTTTGCTGCGAAGTTCATGCGAAATCTCAAGATGAATGCAACTAGCAACAAAGCAAAGAAGAAGCGGGAGCAGTCATCTTCTTTAGTGACGATGACGACGCGAACGAAGACGACTGTGGTTCACCGAACGCAGACGAATATGGGATCGTGTCGAACATTGATGTTTCAGTGCAATTGAACAAACTCCTCACTTTCATTGCTCAGCGCAATATGACGTACCCGATGAGGCATTGCGCAAGGTTGAATGTGTAGAGGCATTCCTAATCGGCCGTGCGGGCTGCACGTGCGAGAAGAAAATAACTGATTTCTTCAAATAAAGTAGCTTTGAGATGAGCGCAACATTTTTATTTGAGAGTTTGCCTGTCTGCACGTGCGTCTACTGCTAACGTCCGTCATTTTCCTTCCTAGTATTGAGCACCGGCTTATAACCGCCAGTTTTTCATTACAACGATGTATTTCAAAATAACGAACGATTTTTGGTGGTCCCGCGTGATTCGTTATATCGAGTTTTGTAGGAAACTAGCCATTGGTACATACGCACTCAGGGACAAAAACGGCCATGTAGCCAACAGCGTGGAGGTTGTATTGGACATAGTGGAGAAAATGCTACAGAAATCTGTACGCATTTGATACCGAAAAAGGCTTCGGTTTAACTGTTTTGTTTGAACATGCCCCTAGCGCAACCTGAGACGAAGTGAAAAAAGCCCTGAAAGGGATGAAGAAGGAAACGGTCTAGGAAATGTCTTTGGTGGAGACATAATAATCCAAAAATTCGCGGAATTGTTCTTGCGTTGCATTATGACCCCGATGTGGCCGACGGCATGCAAAATTTCAATGCCATTTTTAACTCATAAGGGAAGGAAGTGAAAAGCTTGACACGCCCTTCAGTCCACTCTCTGTTCATTGCAAACTATTCACAAAAGTAATACTTAACCGAAAAAGTGAGCCGGTAGATTTTCAAAACAAGCGGTCTTCCGAAATCACATTATTGCGTTGAGTATAACAAACATTTATATATATCTGTTATCGGTTATGAAAAGGCCAGTGGCCCGGTGGTACAAGCATCGAACCATCATAGAATACAGGATGACTACATAGCGTTGTTCGACGGTATGACGAACACAGTATGTGTGCCTTAACTCTTCACAAGAAGACTAAGCAGTTCGCTATCACAAAAGTAGTCAGACAGGGAGGCTCAATATCTACAAAATTGTTTGCAGCATGCCTAGAAGCGGTTTTCAGAAAATTCAATTGGCAGAAAGCGAGATTACTAACTATATAGGAATGTACAAACATTTAAAATGCGCTCATGGCATTGTCCTGCTTGGTCGGGCCCGCGGGGAATTACGTAAAATGCTTCGGGAATTCCACTTGGAAAGCTTAGCTACAGAACTTAAAAGATACACATTCTAACAAACTTGCACAGCAACACCCCTTCATAAAGATAGTTGCATACTGGAGCAAGTCTATGGTTATAACTATATTGGGCCGATTCCTTGTAAAGATCCACATTATTAGAAGGTAATTGGACGGAGAATAAATTTGGGCTGGGCAGCATGCGGTAAGTATCCTGAAGTGTTCGGCAGTAACCAACCTCTATCATTACAAAAACAGTTATGTAACCAGAGTGATTGATTGTACGGTTTAACGCGCCAACGCAACGCAGGTGATGGAGTGGAGGGCTCCGTAGTGGAGGGCTCCGGATTAATTTCGACCACCTGGGGATCTTTAACGTGCGCCGAAATCTCGTACACACGGGCGTTTTTGCTTTTCGCCTCCATCAGAAAAGCGGCCGCCGCGGCTGGGAATCTAACCCGCGACCTTGTGCACAGCAGCGCAACGCCTTAGCCACTGAGCCACCGCGGAGGGTATGTAACCAAAGTGTACTACCGATTATGACCGCCGCAGAATCATGGCGTCTCACTAGAGACCTTGAACGAAAACTTAGATCAGGTCATTAACCATATGGAGAGAAAGTTGCTAGGGATAACACTTGCAGATGAGAAAACAGCAGCGTGCCAGGGAAGACACGCGGGTGGGAGGCATTCTGGTCGAAAGCAGGAGAAAGAAATGGCTCATGTGATGCGGATGAACAACAGGTGGACCATCTATTTAACGGAACCGCTACCACGGCATGGTAGACGGGGCAGGTGAAGTCCTAGAATTCCATGCGGAGATTATCTGAGGAAGTTCGGAGGCACGGAAAACACACGGTAGAAGAGACCAGAAATATTTGGGGGAGGCCTTTGCCTTGCCGAGGACACCAACACAAATCATTATGATGATAAACATGGAAAACTGGGCGTGTAGGTACATGGCAGTGGATCAGTGGCTAAGGCGTTGTGCTGCTGACCCCAATGACGCGGGTTGGATTCCCGGTCGTGGCGGACCGGGAAAGAAATCTGTGTTCGAGGTTTGGGCTTATATTAACGATCCCGAGCTGGTCAAAATTAATCCGGAGCGATCCACTACGGCGCGCCTCAGCGCCTGTGTAGCGTCGGCACGTTAAACCCCATAATCACTATAACACGCGTATTAGTACATGATCAAAAAAAAATTCCCCCGCATTTCCCCGAAGGGAAGTATGAGGAAGTGCGAAGCACGGGGTGATGCTATGAGGGGGAGTTTGTTGAAGTTTGGTGGCGTTTTGCCCGTTAGTTACATTAACACCCCCTCGTGATCACGTTCGGCTTAACACGCCTCGTTTGTCCCTCTGCGGAAATCTTGGTGAATTAACGTGTATGTTCGAGAGATGTTCGAGAGGGAATGTAATCAAGCACACACACACACGCACACGCAAAGTAAAGTGAAACGACAGTATTTATTTCAGCACTTGTTTGTGTTGTCGTTGTATGCGACGGTCATTACGACCGCCTTGTGGTCGCTAAAGTGGACCGTTAAGGGTTGTTGCAGCCGCTATAACGCCGCTGAGTCGCCAACACACGCCGCTGACGACGTAGTTTGAATGCGTTAAAGATATAAGGCGCGTTACTAACATTGATATCAGCGTCGGGTTCTGGCACGGGTGCTGGGACTGGACACCCAGTGTGTTTGAAGGTGTCAGCTGGCAAGTTACGCCTGCGAAGTATCTAGGTGTCCCGCTGGAAAATTACCGCGACAGCGAGCCGTACTGGCGAAGCCAGACAGCGGCGTTGCGAGAGAAAGCGGAAAGTGGGAGGGAAAGGGTAAAACGTTGTCTGTGTTTGCACGGGCGACGGTGTGTAATGTGTTTCTGTTCGCTAAACTATGGTACGTTTTGCAAGTTATTCATTGTTCGCGTGCAAATGTACAAAGGTTACATCGTGTATGTGCTGTTTTTATCTGGGGCTCGACCTGGGAACGGACGAGTAGAACTAATCTTTTCAGACGTGTGCGTGATGGTGGTTTGTCACTATCGCATCTTTTTCTGCGACAAGTAGTCAATAGATTTTATTTTTTGCGTGAGGTGAAGGACCCCCTACTTCGCACTGTAATTCAGGTTAGGTTAGGTAGATTTCTGCCTCAGTTTGTTATTACGTCATCTTTGTGTTATACCGGAGGACTTCACGGATATCTAAAGGAAGTCGTACAGGCAACACAATTTGTATGTTCGCGTTTTTCCATGGAGTATTTGACTTCAGTGTCGAAGAAGAAGTTGTACAAAGATCTCGTTGAAATCTGCTTTCCTGTGCCACTATACAGATCCATGTTTCGAAGTGGACCAGGACAAAATGTTTTGAAACGTGTAAAAGCAATGGTTGTTCCGCCGGGTGTTAAAACGTTTTTCTTTAAGCTTCATGTTGGTGTGCTCCCGGTTAAAACGTGGATGCTTGAGAAGGGTTTGTTCGTGCCCTGGGGAGCAGACTTCTGGCTATGCAAGAAGCCGGAAACTGTTGAACATGTATTTTTGGACTGTTGGGATGCGGTGTTTTTGTGGGATGTACTTCAGAGAACTTTGAAAAAGGAGCTCCCCTTGGATCCTCATGGTATACGGTTTCTGGCAGTTGAGAACGATAATGGAGTGCCTTACGACCTATTGATGTTGCTGGTCCTCCACGGAATATGGAGGTCTCGATTGGCAGCTCGTTACTCGGACGTTGATGGACGGCCCGCGAGGCAGTATTTCTGTGAAAGCGTTCATCGCATTGTTGAAATGTGGAAGGGTCAACCTTGTACACCCGAGTGGCTGCAGGAAGTAGAGAAAGTGTTGTCTATGCCCCGTTTTTAGACATAATACGCTGGCTTAGGCAAAGCTAGCGTTTGTTATCTGTAGCACGTTTTTGTGATGTCTGAAACCGGTAATAAAGAAAAAAAAAAGCGTCCGTGGCCTAGTCGGTAGAGCGTCGCGCTGCGGCCGCAAAGTCCTCGGATCGAAACCTGGCGGCGGATGCTGTTTATTTATTTTTTTTGTATAGTGTAGTGGCCTGGCTGGCGCGCCGAGAGAGGGTGTTGCGAGCTGGAGAGTAGTAAAGGGGCTTTAGAAGAGTAGGCGAGGGGGGAGGGGAGGCGCTATGCGAGCGCCCTCACGCGTCGGAAATCCGGCGCCGTTGCTAGGCACGGTAGCTAGCTCCGTTGCTAGGCTGCGGATGGAGGACGGCGGTGGAAGCAGGAGTAGGCCCGACTAAGAAGTGCTTCGCACTTAAAAAAAACAGCGCAAAAAAGGAAACAAGGACAGAAAGAGGACGACACGGGCTGCGTTGAGCTTCCAACTGGTTTTATTGCGAAAGAACCACAACATTAGGTAACCGTCCAATCAGTGACTCAACTGCGCATGTGTAGAAATTTTGGCTGTTTTTCGGACAACGTGATGGAGGCCATGCTGACGCATGTCTCACCAAGCATTAGAAATTGTTGAGATCCCCCAATTTCCCCTGACAGTCGTTTCAAACAGTCATCTGCTCGGAGCTTGATTCGTCATGCCCACTGCATCCGTCACAAGAACCGACTCCCATAAGAGCGAGCCACCAAAAAGTAATGGCGGCACCTGCTAGAGCATGCGCAGATAATGCCATGGAAAAGGTCTATTGCGGTACCATTCGGCATGCCCACCGCATCCGTCACAAGCACCGACTCCCATAACAGCGAGCTACCAAAATTATTGGCGGCGCCTGCAAGAGCATGCGCAGATAATGTCAAGGAAAAGGTCCATTGCGGTAACAATTCGGGGGTTATCTGCGATTTACCCGTCACTGCCGCCCGACTCCCTCATGGTAATGTATTCGTCGTAGGTCGCAGGTTGGGAACCAGAGAAAGTTGCCGAGGATCGATGTTTAGTGAAGCAAGATTGAAAAGCTGTCGTGAGAGAACTGCTCCGTCTGGGGTACCCATCGGCGAACAGTCATGGTGTCCGAGGTAATGACACGTATCGGGACTATTGCCGCTCTACGCATTAAGAAGATTTTTACATAATTGTATGCGCCATGTCCCGGGGATATAGCGATTCCAATTTGCGGAGTATGGATAAATAGGCTACCCATATCAAAAGCCTTGGTGAGGTCTAGGCTGCGTATGGCCGCCGCATCGACGTTTGAGGGGAGGTGGGTGAATATGCCATGTAGTGATTTAAGATGCACATCTTGGGGGGAGAGTCTGTCCTAAAGCCAAAGTACTGCTGGAGAGTGCACCTGTTTGATTATTCGTGCTTGAACGTTGTGTTCTAGCAATTTCCCATATCGGAAGAGAGGGAGATATGCCGTAGGTGCTCTAGGCTGAGAGCCTCATCCGGTTTAACAATTTCAGATGTTTTCACAAGCTTCACGCAGGGCTAGCGTTCCCGTGGACCATTACTGATTATCGCACCGAGTTAGCATGGTAAAGAAGTTATCACCCAGGATTCGTAACCTTTTATTGGTACTGGTGCACATCCTGGACAAAGACGACTTAGGGCTGTTCTGGCTTCAGCTTTGGTTATATCGATATAACACGCGGTACTGCCTGGTTCTCGATATAGGGAGGAAAGGGTACTGATGAACCCTGAGCTATCTGGAGGGCCTCAATTTGTTGTGTGGGCTCTTGATTGATGCCTAAGGAGTTTTTAATTGCTTGCTTAGACGACGATGATGTGCCACTTTTGGATGCTCAGGATCCACCATTGGTGCCGGTACTATGAAAAGCGTTGGCGTCCCTGGAACGGAGCGAAGTGCTACAAAGGCATCCCATACCCGAGGTTAGAGACTGGCCAACGCTTTCTAAGCAGCAATGTACGCTGCTTGCGCAGTTGGAGCAGCAAGAGCGGCACTCAAGTTTTCATCCCTTTCAAATCGGCGAATAATTGCTATGTCCGGCCAATTCGCCCATAGAAGCCGACCGAGACTAATCCTTGAGGAGCGCGTTTTGCCCAAATTGGAGGCGCCTTTGCAGACTCAAGCTTGTTCGACGCGTCTAGCCTTCGGTTACGGGAAGGGCCAATCAAGGCAGCGAGGAAAGGCAGCTCCCCAAGTATCCGATGCACCGAAGCAATCTGTATGCGGGACTACAAATCAGCGGGAAAGCACCGGGCGGCCCGAAGCAGCCGACAGGCGAAAAAAGCGACCGCGAGGGGGAAAGAAAAACGATCTGTGCAAACACATCCGAGACAGCCGAGAGCACTGAATCACTCAAAATGCCCGCGTTGTGTGTAGATAGGCGCCTGTCGTGTCCCCCTGCTTGTTTTCCCCTACTCGCCTCCATCAACTCAACGTCATCGCGCAAAATAACAAGGACGACGCTGAGAGTGTTGTGAGTATTTTGTGTGCTCGTCGAGTGGGCGCCAGTTCAAGCTGCTCCGGGGCGGTCTGCGTAATCGCTGTCTGCCAGCCGTGTCCGCATCTTCTTTCGCACATACGCCAACTTTTCCCTTCCACCCACCCACCCGTTTACTCTGTCCTCGCCTTTCATTTCGCCGCTATTGCTCAGTGGGCACATGGCCGTGTATCCTTTCCTTACCGTTTTTCGTTTACCCGCCTCCCATTCCGCGGCTGGTAGTCCGACGGCGTTCCTGTTTTATTCATGTTCGTTTTGGGCTTCCGGCAGTCGTTGCTTCCTATATGTCAGAATCTTGACTGGCCCCCGCCTTTTCTTGATGAGGCTGGCTTCTGCCGGACGCTTCCGGGCAGACGTGTGCTCTCGCTTCCACTCGTATCTGCGGCCTTCTCTTCATCTCGAGCTGTCGTCCGAGCCTGACTGCATCTTGTCCACCGCTTCTCGTGCTTCTGTTCGTCTCAATTTCGCTAGCGTGCCGCCTTTTTTTTTTTTTTTTTTTTTTTTTGCGATGGCTCCCTACTTCGCTTGGCAGCCGCGAATGGCCCTTGGGGATTGAACCGCTCGCCGATGCAAAGTGTACGCTTTTATCGCTCCTTCTTTACTCTCGTTCAATCACTCGAGGCGGAAACGCAGTTTCCGCAACGCTCGGCCGGGTTCAATTTGCCTGTGCGGCTTTCTTTGCCCTCGACAACTTTGGCTGAAATACTTGCGATGGGCTCCGTCCTTCACACGCACACGGCGGCGGCGCAAAAATGCCTCCAGTCCGCCTGCTTCTGCTGGGTACACGCTTACCAGAGGATGAATGGTTCGTGCCGAGAAAATTTCCGCTCGACGGTACCTTTAGTGAGAGATGCAGCCGTGGCAAACGGCATCCAGATTTTTTCCTTTCGGCTGTCCAGTAACATGGCACTGATTTGTTGGTGCATCAATCTTGAAATGAAATCGAAAACGATCGAAAGCGGCCGCAGAAAAAAGAAACCACTGCCCTTCTGTACGTTACTCTGTGCTTGGACGGTGTATTTTAAGTGCAGAACGGGGACCGGGATGTCGTCCGTCCATTGTCGTTAGGTGTCGCGCAAGTGAAATGGCGCATACCCATTTAGGTGGATTAGCGAAAGAATTTTTTTGTCGTGAAAGCCAATTAGGTAAGACGAAATGAGGGGACAGAAAAATTATTTAGTCATAAAGTTCAGAGGAAAAAGAAAGAGGAGAGGGGAAACAAGATAAAAGTCAACCTTACAGGAATAGTTCTAGCACGGCAGATGAGGCGTCTCGCCAAATCTGCAACGAATGAGTGGACGGCGTGAGAAACATCCCTATGGCAGTGGCCCAGTTTCTTTGTGCCCCCGAAAGACAAAAGCCCTGGGAAAAAAATGGCAGGGCCTTTGGCGTCGCACGCGAGCCTTCAGCAGCATTATCCGATGATTGCTGTTGTTCCTCGCTTCGCAGCACGTGCCCATGTTGGAGAGTGACCAGAAATCGGAATATTTGAGCCACCAGAGTTGATTAAAAGAGATAAACGAAAGCAAGACACTGGAAATGAAAACGTAAACACAGGAAAAAAGCAACACCCAAAAAGAAAAACAAACCGCAGAAAAACAAATACAAAGCTCAAATAAACTGAAGATAAACACAAGGTACTCACAACGATAACACAAGGGAAACACTGGCGAATTACTTCTCGGCACTTCCGACAGCTTGCACGTTCAG
This sequence comes from Haemaphysalis longicornis, assembly GCF_048455015.1. Lineage (NCBI taxonomy): Eukaryota > Metazoa > Arthropoda > Arachnida > Ixodida > Ixodidae > Haemaphysalis > Haemaphysalis longicornis. Next base: position 68,773,348 of record NW_027526203.1, read on the forward strand.
TAAAACTGCTTCCATTTTTTTTTTCAACACTAAAACTTTATTTCTAGGCTTTTCAATCACAGGGAACACTTTTCGGGAAAGTGACCAGTTCTTGGCTCCACTGCAAGTTTCGGTCCCTTTTGTTTGTTTGTTTGTTTTTTCTCCGTTGCTCTGAAGCCCTCCAACCCCGAAGTCTTCTTTCTGAGAAGGTACTACCTACTTGTGCTCCAGGCGAGGCGCTCCTTGCAGCCGCGTTGTAGAGTCGCTGTCGTACGTTTCACGACCCCCCAGGGGCCTCGACCGTGCCTGCGCAGTACAAGGAGCGTCTTCTTCGCTATTCACTTTCAAATATAATCTCCTTGAGTACGCCACAACCCTCTTCACAGAACGGGCGTCGGGGGACGCGGCTGGCTGACCCCTGCAGCGCAGCTACGCAGCTCTTGCTGACATCCATGGCGGAGGAAGCCTTTGCCACAGCTTCCGAAGAAGACACCCTGGAATAAGGGTGCTTCGAGAAATAAAGTTGATTTCCTTCCTTCTGAGTCCCTTCGTTTTGTTTTTTGGGTGGAACGCAGCTGCTTCGAGCCAAACAGCGCTGTCATTATTGGTTGGAACTGCGGTCGACAGAACACACCTTTTTCGGCCAAATGCATGGCTGCCACGGATAGAAACCCGTTACCAGGCTCCAAGAGACGCTGGCTGGTGCACGACATTTAAATGGTGCACGCCATTTAAACAGTTAGTTTAGCAAGTTTGAGAGTTACGAGGAAGCTGAGGGAACTCTTATGATCGCTATTTATCAGAACCAGTTGCTTCTTTCGCTTTTTGCAATACTTCTTAAAACACAACCGAATTGGTACCGTTTCTCTAGCGGCCAGATGTCCGTACGTAGTCTCTACATTTTGTTTTCCCGCCCTGCAAACCAATCCTTAGCGTATATTTGCCGTACGACCACTTTAATCCGTCGGGTCCGGGTTACCCAGGAGGGCCTGTCGAGCAAGTTAATGAAGCCGTGCGAAGGAAGCGCGCAATGGACGCGAAGCTGCGCCAAAAAAAGGCCCAAGGGCCCTATTCTCGACTGCACAAATTGCCGGCATTTCGCCCATGTTTTTTTTCGTAAGCACGACGTAAGCAATCAGTGACGTGCTGCACCTATAGCTATGACGACATGCAGTGTAATTTGACGAGTCACTCATAAAGATCGCTACCAAGGTATCAAATATTGTGCAAGAAAGATATAAAAACACTTGGCATGTACTATAAAAATTAATGCTGTAGCTGAGGCTGACAAGAAAAACACATTTCTGGAGGTCAAATTTGGCGCCAACACCACAAGGCGATCGAGTGACGTTGATCCAAAAGCGAGCGAAAGGCGGATGTCGAGGTAAAGAACATCACACAATTTTTTACTGTATCTATTTATTTCTTTCAATCGCTTTTATTAACATAGCTGGACTCTCTGCTTCAATGCAAGCTTTGTTGCGTTATCACCTTCCCTGCCGCCACCACCGCCACGCCATCGTCTGCTGCTACGTTATAAGTTTATGGCGTGATCACAGAAAAAGACGGCCGCGACCATCGCTTCTACGACACAGCAGCGAAGCGCTACGCCTGATAACCGCGGAGCGCACCGATGTCGCCGATTCGCTCATTCGTCACTCGCGACTTCAATCAGCGCTGTAATGAACCAAAGAGTCACTTTTCTTTGTTATTTTTTTCTTGAGTTCGATCATGTGACCCAACAGCTTACTAGGACAAGTATGGACAAATGCCATGCATTGGGTTCTCTTTGTCATGGAGAGGCTTGTACTGCCCTCTTATGTTGCGGTTACGGCAAACAAATAGTTTTTATTTCATTGCCAAACATAAAAGCAAAATACTGCATGTTATTTGTATGTTTCATGATCGCTGACTTGGAAGCAGTTGAAACTATAATTTGTTTCGGTAGGAAACATGTTTTAAACAGCGCGCATGCGAAACTGCGCCTGCTGCAAATTACCGCACATTTCGCGGCGCCGTAAGCCGGGGCAATATTGTGCCTTATTTTGCTTGCATTTTGCGACGAAAACAGCCGCCATTTTCAAGCTGTTACGTAGCGTTACGTCACTTTTACGAAGGCTGAAGTTGCCAATGCATGACGTAATCGTTCCCGCCAACTGTTTAAATTACGTCACGCCTTCTCAGCCAATCACAGAGGGGGTGTGTATTACAAGCAGTATTGTTGTTGAATAGCAAAGGCAGGCTTATGTTGTCATGTCTGCTGCATTTAGTCTGGTTTTTCACTGCCGGCCAATAATTATGCGCCTTTCGTAACGAGAAATAAGGCAAACTTTAGAACTGGTGTCCGTAGACGACATGAAACGTCAAAATGACGACAGCACACACAACCGCTTTGTCAACCGGAAACACGTGACCAAAATTGAAAGCCAATCAGAAAAGACTTCCGGAAAATTGCCTGAATTGCCGGCAATTTGTGCAGTCGAGAATAGGGCCCTAGGGCCCCAAAACAACCGTCGCTAAAACAGACGACAAAGCCCAAAGCCGACAGAATTGTTCCCGCCTGCGCGCCCGCCAGCACGCAGGGGACTCTGGGTAGCGCGCTTTCGCCGCGTCATATACCCTGTGCACAGCCGCTGGATGAAAGGCGCACTGCGTGCACCTTGCGTGCGCTCTCATCCAGCGGCCGTGCCCTGTGCTCCCTGAGTGAAAACCGCCGTCCCGCCCTCCCCCCTACGCCGCGAAGGAACCGGTGGCTGGTAAAGGTAGAAAGCTTTGCTTTAAAAAAGAACACTGTTAGGATCCTGTAGGCATTGAAGCTGGGCGTACGGGTTAGCAGCCGAGTGCGTCACCTGGCACTGGCGGAACGAGTCCCTGCACTGTGTGCCGCGTGACAGGTGAACAAGGTCGGTGACAGAGCAGGACAAGCGCACGCCAGCAACAGAGAGCTCTGATTCTGGTGAAGCTGTCGCTTGAAGCGAGGCCAGTAGGTCTGCCGAAGACGAAGAAACGGAAACGGAAGCGGGAACGCAAACACGATGTGCAGCACAGACGGTTTTGGTAAGTATCACGAAAGTGCAACCACATGGACGCGTAAAATCTACGTACTCGCGTAACGACGTAGCTCAGACTAAGCGCACGTAAAATCAGCGTGGCGTATACTGAATACATTGCTACGCGTTTGTTAACTCAAAGTCAGAGCCAACCACATCGACGCAAGCTTTACCTGGCGGCCAGGTGGCATAGCAAGTGAAGCTAATTTATAAATAAGATAATTGAACAACTATTTATGTCACAAAACTTAGTAATCTGTTAAATACGGAAAGCACTCAACGGGAGAAAATGCGCGAAGGCACAAGCAACTATTGGCGCAAGGGAGTTTAGGCCAAATAAAGCGGAGGGTTTTGTGCCTTCCCAGTGGATTCTTAACGTATTTCAATGTCGCAAGTACTATTTTAGTTATTTCTGCATTAAATATATGTGTTTTTGTGAGAATTGGCAATATTTCTGTTATTGCACTCAAAATGTAGGTGAACTGGTCGCCACAAATTAAAGCCGTTCCACTAAATATTGATTGATTGTAGGGTTTAACGCGCCGACGCAACGCAGGCGATGAGGCGCGCCGTAGTGGAGGGCTCCGGATTAATTTTGACCACCTGGGGATCTTTATCGTGCGCCGAAATCTCGTACACACGGGCGTTTTTGCTTTTCGCCTCCATCAGAAAAGCGGCCGCCGCGGCCGGGAATCGAACCCGCGACCTCGTGCTCAGCAGCGCAACGCCTTAGCCACTGAGCCACCGCGGCGGGTCGTTCCACTAAATATGAAAGCTGTCGGAAGTGCAGAGCAGTGATTCGCCATAATGGGCTGTACCGCCGTTATCCGCTCACTGCTACCACCCCGTGGATTTCAAATTTCCCGCCTTCGCAGTGCTCGCGCGCCCCCTACCTGGAACTGTGCCAGCGGGTGTTCTGTTCTCTTTGTGCTTTTCTCCTCGCACGTGCCGGCGTTGCACTGCCACACTTTGCGTTTACTATCATAAAAAACAACCCAACGGGCGTCCTTAGCTAACAGAACGCGAGCGCTGCCGGTTGATTACATATATTAGATGCGACCCTCAAGCATCTCTTGTCGGCGGCCCTGTCCTTCCTGCGTGCGTCCGTTGTTGTCCGAAGCCACTCTCCCCCTCTCCTCTCCGATAGCGAACACTCTCTCGTGAGGGGCATTGGATTGGATTCGATTGGCTTGGCTTGGCTTGGCTTGGCTTGACTTGGATTGGATTTGGATTGGATTGGATTAAAGTGGATTGTGTTGGATCGTGTCGCGTCATATCCGCGGCACTCTCTCCGCGGTCTCCTCTCCATCGGGCGCGCTGCGCATATAACCGGTGTGCCGCTCTCCGGCGGCCTTTCGGTCGACGGTTGCTCTCCGCTTGCGCTTGAACCCCCCTCAGCGTCGCATCACACCAGGGTTCCCGCGAGGGGAGGTGGGCGTAATTTTTTTTTTCTTACATGTACCTATAGTTTTCTTTGCGCTAAAGAACGGTAAGATGTATGACAAGCGTCAGCGTTTCACGAGTTTCGAACGCTTATGACTACATAAACCGCTTGGCTGTCGGAGCCTCTGGGGTACGCCGTGAACAACAGCGTTACCTCGGGACGCCGCCTTGGTGCTTTATATACTTGAGTCGAGCGAGCGAGCTAGGACGACAAGGCGAGCGCCTGAAGTGCTCCGCACTTAAAAGCTGAGTCCGGAGTAGTCTAACCACACTGCGTGACGCCGTGGAGTACGCTAGGCTTATGCGCGAGTTGCGGCGCCTTCGTGGTTACTCGCCCTCTCTGGTCGTTCGGCTTAAAGACAGCGGCGTATGTCGCCAGAGGCGTGCGTCGTAGCGCGTTACGCGTCCATGTGGTTGGGCCTTTAGGCTTTCGCGCCTTCGACGCACGCAAGCAGACTTCAGTGAGCGATGTTTTTTTTTTTTTTCATGAAATAGGAGTAAGTAAGAGTACACAATACCTATGATAAAACAATAAAGTAACCCACGACAAGTAGAACGAGGCAAATACAGTTTTAAGAACATAAAAATTCTGAAAACAGTAAAAAAAATTTAAACAGAGATTACTCATAACTGGGAATTGCCGAGACAATTTCCAAAAAACTTAATTTAATAATACGTACCGGCGGATAATCAACTAGTGACCATAATTTAACGGAAAACGCTGAATTAAACAAATGTACAATGAAAAAATAAATGGTCAAAAGCCCCAATTAACCCAAATTTTGGCGCAACTCTTCCCTCACGCACGTGCAAACAAAATGGTGATACAGTGGAACCCCGATAATACGACTTCCAAGAGACCGCGAGAAAGCTTCGTATTACCGGGCGTACGACCGGGGTGCGGGGTAAAAGCCGACCTAGTAGACGCTCTCACGCGACAGGTGGGCTAAAAACTTATTTGAACTACTATATTTAACGCGTTCACGCCGCGTGTTTCTGTCATTTCTAAAAATGCACAAATGGTTGCAGTGTACGAAATCCTTTTAAAACAACAACGCAGCGACAGAGGCTTGATGGTATTTCATCTGCGAAAATAAATATCTACAGAAGGTAAAACAAGGACGAGGGTTTCAAAGAACAACATGCTTTATTGCAGGTTCGGCTATCAATCAAAACAGAAAGCTTACCGAGGTGGTTTGCGTTCGTGATTAAAAAGGCGAAAAAAAAACAGACAAATGCTGAGGAGTAAACAAAATAGGCACCACTCTGAACTAAATTTATTTTTGCTATGTATATATACAGACACGGCACATGTCCCAAACTGATACCCTGCACAACGTCAGAGTCACAGATTCTTATACACATACGCTATTTTTTTTTGAGATAGAGTGTTGGCTGGCTGACGCAGTCGTCTCTGCGTTTTTTGATTGTGTGAGCTTCCATTATGTTCCTGGTTTGTTGACCTTTATGGTTGCTCTTGCACGTGGTGGCTTCAAATCTTTCCGAACACCCGCACTCGTTGCAATGAGCGCAGAAATGGGACAGCTACTTGTTTTTGAAGGCCATTTCGTGTTCCTTTAATCTTACATTTATTTGCACAGCATCCAGTCTGCAGGATATAGCTTATGCCACATGACAGTTTAATATTGTACACTACCGCTTTGGCACCTAGGATATGTTGCGATCGGTGTTTTATGCCACAGCCTCCGTTTCGCGTTGCGCCCTTTGATTCTGATTGCTTTTTCACAGACGCCCAGACGCCTGCCAATATTCTTTGTGACTAGAACACCACCCCACCTGCATTACTTGCCGCCACATTCTTCAGCCAATGTCAAAGCCTGGTTGATTGATCTTAAGAGGTTTTACGCACCGAAGCTACACAGGCGATGAGGCGCGCCGTAGTGGAGGGCTCCGGATTAATTTTGACTACCTGGGGATCTTTAACGTGCGCGTAAACACACGGGCGTTTCTCGAGGCCGGGAATCGAACCCTCGCCCTTCGGCTCAGCGTCGTGTGAAAGCCTTTTTGCATACGTAATCGACCCCGTGTATCCGTTTCTTTTCTTTTTCCTATCCCGAGATAGACGTTTCTACCACTGCTTTCGCTCATTTGGCTGTTTGGTCACACGCTCGCGTGAATATGTGTTCAGGGCACCCAGCCCATCTCCACCCCCCGCGGCTGCCGCTTTTCTGATGGAGGCGAAAAGCAAAAACGCCCGTATGTACGAGATTTCGGCGCACGTTAAAGATCCCCAGGTGGTCAAAATTAATCCGGAGCCCTCCACTACGGCGCGCCTCATCGCCTGCGTTGCGGCGGTGCGTTAAACCCTACAATCAATCAATGAATCTCCACCCCGCAATCTGCAGTGTGAGAATGGTGAACATGTCATGCCAGCATGACTTGGTCACCCCTGCCCTTACGCATGACACCGCTATGTCACCTTTGATTAGTTTGGAATGGCAAGACTTGCATTTCAGCGACGGCTTACTGGTGTTCGGGTCAGGGGCGTAGCCAGAAATATATTTCACGGCACTGGGGAAAAAAATTAAAAGAAACAGACACACAGCGGGACGCCTGAACAATGCAGGTCATATTTCTGCATGCATAAATTTCGGAGGGTCTTCTGATACCAAAACACAACCCTTGGTTACGCGCGTGCGTAGGATAGTAACTCCAGCCCACGTGCTGCGGCCCCATCCTCACCACAACTTCTAGAAGCTGCAGTTTTCACTCTTTAGGGCGCACAACGGTGAAAAAAAGACCGTGTCCACACATCTCACAAACATCGTAATTTCTCCCATCATATTTTCTGTAATAATAGCAGGCTTTCTGTAATAATAAGAGATGCTGCAAACTCACTGAATAAAAAACGCGGCGAAAAATGCGCAAGCCAGCCATAACTAAAAATAATTAGCGTATTTGTTGAGAAACCTGTGACTCGATGCCGGGCATCGAGTCACAGGTTTGTGACATGCGCCGAGTCTGTACTCACGTTTCTTCCTGAGAAAATAAATCTAATTTGCATGGCATACTTTGTGTATTTATGCACGCAAGACAGAGATTCTGTGGACCAAACGTGTTCACCAATAGAAAGGGTGATCAAAATAAGTCGACAGGTTTTTTTTTTTAAATAGATGCTTAGATTTACGTGAAGACCGCATCTACAACGAGGTTACACGCCCAGGGGGACACAGAATTAGGTGGTAATTATTCATGTCGGTGGCATAAGTAACTAAAAATTGAATAGTTAACTTTTTAGTGGCTGCAGTAAGCACTCATGTTTGTATTGAAAAGTTAAACGCAATCGTGTTTCTATGCAGTTTCATTTGGCAGAATTCTTCTAGCGCATCCGTGCTCCGAGATATCGAACCGCGAAGTTTAATTGCCGATCGCATGATTACGCATGCTAGACCGTGAAGACTGGCGCAAAGCTGCTCCCCTTTGTTCGATGTTTCGATAGCGGCTCCGAGTACTGCAGCTTGCGATAACGCCAGTTAACACTGAAAGGGCGCCAGTTCACGGCCGGGCTGGAGCAGCGGCGAGCGCGCACTTTCATAGTGCGCGCTCGCCGCTGTTCCAGCCCGGCCGTGGCGAGTTATTACTTTTGCCTATGCCTCCACCCCGTTGTCAAACTAAGCGCCGTACGCAGCAGGCATGTCACGGAAGAGAGGAGCTTTGTGCCGGTCTTCACTTCCTTCCATGCGTAATCACTCGAGCGGCAATTACACTTCGCAGTTCGATATCTCGGAGCACGTATGCTCTAGAAGAATTCTGCCAAATGAAACTGCGTCGAAAAACGATTCTGTCCAACCTTTGAATACAAACAAGCCTGCTTAATGCAGGCACTAAAACGTAGTTATTCAATTTTAGTTAATTATGCCACCGACATCAATAATTACCACCTCATTACGTGTCCTCCCTGGGCGCATAACCTCACTGTAGAGAGAGTATTCTCGTGCATCTAAGCGTTTAATTTAACATAAAAAAGCTGTCGACTGAACTTTGATCACCCTGTATAAGTGGAAGACACATCAAATTAGCAGGCCACGGCCGACGACACAGTCCGTGCCAGGCCAGGGAAGTATGCACGCGACTCAGAATTCTCTTATCAACAGTATTTCAATACCCATCGTGTTCCTCGCATTGAGACAGGTTCCCGCAAGTTTACGTTGCTCACTGCTGTGCATCGGTAGACCACTGAGCACCCCAAATATTTACTTGTGAACTCTTTCTCTTCGGGGTCGTATAGGTAAGGGTACGTAGCCTATTCCGAAATAAAAGGCCGCACTAAATTTTCTCTGCTTAATTGCAGTGTGGACGCATAGTTCCAAAGCAGCTGACAATTACCGCACTTATGGATAATATTTGCACTAACATTTATGCGCTTTGCGGATTCAGGAGTAATATTTTTCTATTGCGGTCGCATTGGAGTGAAGACGTGAATTCAGCGGCTTCACATCATCAATTACGACCGCACTGATCATTTACAGTTGCATAAAAATGATTAACGGCTCCGAATGGTGTACAAAACGCGATGCATAGGACATTTATTACCGTGCAACGCCGCACGGTTTGCAAAGAGGAGACATTTCCGCTTTCTGCTTCGTATACGTGCTGGGTAAAGTTTCTGTTCACATCACGCAACATACAACGAATTTTACCACACCTCTGCACTGCGGTTAACTCTTTTTATGCTTGCCTGAATTGCTTGAATATATATTCTCTAAATATACATAGAATGCAAATAGAATATTGTAAGCGCAAGTGACTAACTCTGAGTGACTAACTAAAGTGACTAAGCGCAAGTGACTAAGTTACGAGGCAAGGGGTTGATGTTCACGTCAGAAGTACCCGCTAATAATATGTTGCAGTACCTTGATATAAAATTGACCTTTCAATCGGATCATGTATGCTGGGCGTATTCTCCCCGTGCTGGAAAGCCTCTCCTTAGCTACGCCTCAGACCATTCGCGGTTGGTCAAGAATGGGATTGCTGAGTCATGCTTAAGATCTGCCCTGCTTAAGTCGTGCTGTCACGCAATGAATGACGCTTTCGGACAGCAAATACGCCGGTTGCGGGACGCTGGTTATCCGCAAAATGTTTTGCTTGCATCGTGTGGCCGGTTGCTCCGAAAGGTAAAACAGGAAAAACAGCGCATGACGGAAGAAAGCAGGCCAAGAGAGGAACGGCCTAAGGTTTCTGTAATACCTTACGTGCATGGACTCTCCCATAGAATTAAGAAGGTGGCAGAAAATTACGACGTAAAAGTGGTGTTCTCTGCACAGAACAAAATAGGAAGTGTGTGTTGCATGGTCAAACAAAAGTATGAAAAAGAAGGAAAGAATGAAGGCAAGAATGAGTGTACTGTAAGACATGGAAAGCAATTTGTTGATTGTATAAAAGATGTCGTGTATCGGATACCAATGACGTGCGGTCATGTGTATGTCGGTCAGACTGGAAGGTGAATAAATATAAGACTGAGAGAACACTTATCTAGTTTAAAAGGACGCCCGTGCACACATTTGGCTTTACATTGCAACGCGTGTGGATGTACACCATGCTTCGACAACATTGTCATTTTGTTCAAGCATCACAATAAAACGTCAAGAGAGATCGTTGAGGCGTTCCATATTTCCCACCAAAAAGAAGATTGTGTAAGCCATCCCTCAGTAGCATTGTTAGATAAGGAACTGTCGATTCTATCAGCGTCGGTGTGAATTGATGAGTGTACACGTTTTTTGCTATGTGTGCCGGTGATGGCTTCTTGTACTGATCTGCGCAGTGTTGTAGGGTATAAAAGTCTGTGTTTTTTCTAATAAACCACTCAGTTGATAGAAGGCGCTTGTCTGGGTGTTCCTTTCTTTGTCCCCGTTTCTGTGCGCTATCACCTTCAAAATAACTGTGAGCGCCGAGCTTCCTTCATCGTTTTCCCTCCATTTATTTGCCATCAATGCATCAATGCATCGTCTCCGTCTTCTCACCTCGCCCGTTCATCATCAGCACATCATCGCCTGATCGCGGAACGCTCGATCATCATCATCGTGGTTTGAAGTCCCTTCTCGGGTTCGGGCTGCTGCTTGCCGAATAAAGGGCCTTCTCGCCTTCAACAAAGCCTTCTCGCCGGAGCCTCTCAATATCAATAACTGCATATATATGCAGTTAAACTTGGATATAACGAAGTTGACAAACATTCACAATTTTTCGTTACATGAAGGTTTCGAGTTAAGGCTCGCGTGAATGAAGCAGGAACGAAACCGGAATGCTGGAAATCAGTGAAGGTGAACTCACCCTTTTACAATTTATTTCGCAGTGAAAAAAAACTGCGTCATTTGCGCTTCCTGCTTTCGCACGAGCTTGGGCACTATAAAGCGCTGCAAAACAGCGAGGTCTCTTACTCCTGCATTCACAAACGTAACTTGAGTATCACTTTTGCCTTTTGACACTTTTTGGGGCCCTAACGAGTTTCAAGCACCAAACGTGTGCTTAGAAGGCTTTTTTTCCCGAACTTGATGCTCTTTATCGCACTCAATATTGTTGACTGTAGCCGTCGGCGACGCTCTTCTTTCTCGCAGGCGTAGGCGACATTTAAAAATGCGAGCTTGCCTTGAAAATACAAACGTTTTCGTTTTCTGGCCGCAGAACTCACCATTGACGAACCGACACCACAGGTAGCAGTAAAGATGCGGGACTACACGCCGACAGGCAGGCCTGGCACCTCAAGAGTCTGGAACCGACCCCGCACACAGACGTAAACGCACGGTAGTTTGAGTTGCTGGCGAAATTCGCTAAATTAGTGCATTTCTCCAGCCGATTTTTTGGAAAAAGTGCAGAAACAATGACTCAGAAGCGCATAAAATTCGTTACATGACATGTAACGAATTACATTACATGTAACGCCTTCATTACATGTAGGTCGCTAACACATGTGTTTCAATCGGGTTGGCAATGGGGAATTGGAGAACTTCGTTAAATCCAGGAATTCGTTGCATAGATGTTCGTTACATCCACGTTTAACTGCATATTATTACAGGCAGAAACACCTATGGTGGCGTTACGGAGAGTTATGAACGCATGCCAGCATCAAGAGAGAGTCGCAACCTTTTCCGTACATTTACGGGCGTTTATATAGCAGTGATCGATACTGTTCATTATTAAGGTTGCAGGGCAACACTGGAGTTCTCCCCTTTGTGAAGAAGGTTGCACACAGCTATGGGAGTGGGAATGCCGTGCGGGGCAGTCCTCCTTTCCCGACCGCTTGCGCTTCAAGGACACTCGGCCAGGCAAATTCGCTCGCATATCCTCCATGCGCCCCTGGAACGAGATGTGGTTAGGGCAGGCACGAAGGTGCGCAGACAGCTTTTCACTGCACCGCTCCTGTATACGGCGTGCACACTCGGTGGGTTTACCTCTCCTCGCGTTTCAGACATACACTGCTCACCGTAGAGAGAGATCCTAGGCGGCGAGAGACCCCGAGTTTAAATGCGCTTTCCGCGCGTCCTCTAATCGCATCAGCACCGGGAGGCTGCCCCCTGTGAGCATTTCTTAAGGCGCTAAGAGTCGGCCCTGCTTGGAGGAACCGCATTAGGCAGAACAGCTCGCCGAAAGATAGTGCGACATCTATGAAAATATAAGACAGAGCGAAACGAAATGCCCCAATTGCATCGTGCTCCTCAGACAGGGCGGTTGGGGGATCTGTCGTGGGAGGCTTCCAAAACGAGGATTCATCACGTCCTCCCGACATGGCCCCGCAAGTCTAAACACGCGAGAATTCCCGGCGTACGGACGCTTAGCGCTAAAATGCCTAGGTGGTAGCCACAAACCATTTTGGACCGTTGAAAAGGGGCTTTGTTTGAAATGCAAGAGGCTCCTGAGCTCTATTATTGGTGATGTATAGAAAACTGTAAGCGCACGATGTAGTAAAATGAGCACAAAATTTTGTTAGCCACGAGAAAAGGACAGAGCCCGAAAAGGTCCACCGAAAGCACTAATAATGTCCTTTATCATTCAACTCAAGCCAGCATAAATCGTGAGGGCAGGTCCGCCTTGTAAAAGGGGCCCTAAACAGGGTTCCAAAGGTTGCGATTTTACGTGCGCAATCGCTCGAGTACTATCCAAGTACTCTTGTAGTGTCCGGCATCACAGCCCCACTAAACTGAAAAGCGATTCGTAACAAGACGTAAACCTGGCCATTGAGTGTAGGTGCAAACTGTACTTCTATAAAGAAGTGAGACTTCGTATATTAAGTATTTTTCTGAAGCTGAATGCACTTGCAGCCTGGTTTCCCGGATTGTATTGCTTCCTGCGCATGGTTGCCATGCTACTCACCAGCAATTTCTAGCTATATCCTAATTCAAAACTTGCCTTTTGTTCTATAAAAATACAGGCAAATTGTTTAGATTAAGAACTAAGATTAAGGTGGAGCCGAAAAGGCCATGGTCACGTGACTGGAGACCAAGATAACTTTTGCAAGTTTGTCACGGGACTTCACGTGACGCGACAAGAAGCTGCAATTTTTAGTGTTTCTGGGTCCCTCGCCCATCCCCTAGAAAAGAAGCGAATGTAGATTACAGCCCCCCCACACACAAAAAGGCAAATGAATAGAAAATGGGCGGCAAACAACACCAGCTGTATTCATAAAAACCAGCGTCTCCTGAAGCTGGTACGAAGCGAAACGATATGCTGAAATTGTAATGGCAAACTTTCGAATATAAAAAAAAAAAACAACGAGTAGCAACCGAATGAGATATATAAAAAGAAAAAAAGCACAAATTATAGAAGTAAACTTAAAATAAAATTCAATAGTAGCACTAACTTGATGTCAAGAGCCTACGATCCGCATAAACCGGAATGTACTGATAATAACTAGTAAGCACACAAACTCCTTCACCGAAGAGTTCTTTCCTGCAACTTTCCACCAGCATCGACGCGCGTCGTTCAGCTCATTTAGGCGAAAAGCTTGGTCACTGAAATGCAAGTCTTGTTTTCCAAGGACAAGTTTGTTCGTTCGAAACATTGGTTCAGAAGAAAAACAATTACGCCCATCGTAACGTCAACTTCAAACTATTCGGCTGCATAATGAGTTGAACAGATAAAACAGTGGCGACTCGGCTGTCGTTCTCTCACACTTTCTTATGACGGCAGAGATTGCAATTGTGAGAGTGGCAGCCACCGACATAAGCTACCACCGACAAATACCATTGTGCGATTGTAGGGGCGCTTTGATAGCGCCGCTGGAAATTTTCCGGTTGTCTCATTATTTTGTTTGCGAGCAAATCTTGTGCTTTTACATAGCGCAAGTTAACTTGCCAACTGTTGTTATTTAGCCTAACCAAAGCAATGACCCTGTAGTTTCTCATTCTGCTAAAAAATGTCACGTCAGCGGCACACCCAGCTGAGCCCGATGGGAGATTGCCTTAGACGTGAACCTGGCTTCGCCAAGGGCGGGTTCGGAAAGCACAGATTCTACTTGTCGTAAATTTAAGGGAGTACTGACACGAAAATTTCATGTTCCATTTTTATTGCTTTTATCGATGCTCAGTGGTCAGGCCAACCCGAAACAGCACTTTAAATACTTGAGCGCGCGATAATTAATTACATTGAGCTGCCTGAAAACCGTTTGTTTCAATTTCCCGCGCTTTCAGCCCGAAAGGTCATATGACAGAATCCCGGCATGACCTCACCGCTTTGCGCGGACGTCAAAACACTGCGGAGGCCGTTGGGGACGTTGTTTCGACCGGCTGAACGGCTGAGCTGCCTGAAGGTGCTAGGCCTATCACTGCGGCGGAAATTCGATGACCGCTTTCAGCAAAAGTCCTGATGGCGACTTCTAGTATTGCGATTCCGGGTTATATTATCGCTTTCTTTCCCGTGTGTGTGGAACTTTATTTTTGCCAACAGTGCCTTTCTGGGCAGGGGTTATGCCTGCAGCTCTGGCTGCGTTTACCCGTTTGTGAATGCGCCAGCGCCCAGTCGCCGCTCGCGGGGCCGCGCGCGTGAAGTGACGTCACTAGTTTTTGACGAGCGCTTCCGCGTCACTTCTTTTTGGCTACCCCGGGATGATGTCACGCTGATGTCCATTTGCTGAGCGCCGCACCGCGTGCGGTTCCGTCGGTGCGATAAATGAGGTCCATTTGAAGTATGTTCTTTGCGTCGCAGGCCGCTGATATTTCAGCCATGGTGTTCTGTTGAGTAAATTTGAACTGCGCCATAATATTAACGCCAAAAATTGGTGTCAGTACCCCTTCAAGTTCTACAAACTCCGTGGCATGTGTCGACGGGGAAACCATCACGGACGATCGCTCCAAAGCCGCGCGACATGCAGCCGCTGATGGAAAAACTTTACACTCATTCGGTGATCAATTCTACTGAGGGCGCATTCCATGCCGAAAATTATTTAGCGTTCACTTTAAGTCGCATCACCTTGCGTCGCTGAATAGTACAGTTAAACCTGGATATAACGAAGTTGGAAAAATTCGCAATTTTTCGTTACATGCAGGTTTCGAGTCACGGCTCTCGTAAATGAAGCAGAAACTAAACCGAAATGCTTGACATCGATGAAGGTGAAGTTCCCTTAAAGGATTTATTTCACAGTGGAAAGCGGCGTGATTCACGCCTGCTGCTTTTACACAAGCTTGGGCCCTATAGGTCACTTGCCCCCGTGATCACAAACCTGCCTTCAGTATCACTTTGGCTTTTTACATTTTTCAGTGCCTTAACACGATTCACGAACCAAATTTATGCTGATAAAGCGCATCTTCGCGAAGAGTATGCTCTTTTTTGCGCTCAAAATTTTTGATCGAGAGCGTGCTAGCTGGGATCGATACTGTACCGGGCGGCGACGTTCTTCCTTCTGGCCGCGGAGGCGGCGTTTAAAATGGCGAACTTGTATTGAAAAGACAAAGCTTTTCATTTTTTTTGGCAGCAGAGCTCATCCCCGACGAACCGACACCACAGAAAGCAGTGGAAGCGCGCGACTACATGCCGCCAGGCAGGCCTAGAACCTAACCGACACTGAACTCACACGTGAAAACAAACGGTAGTTTGCGGTGCGTGGAAATTCGCTAAATTGGTGCATTTTTCCAACCTGATTTTCAGAAAAAGTGCAAAAAACAGCGACTCATCAGGGTAGTGAGTTCGCTACATAAAGGTTAACCGTCGCAGCACCTTCGTTAAATAGAGGTTAAAACACATGGGCTCCAATGGGGGGAAGGGGGGGGGGCAATGGGGAATTTAAAAACTTCGTTAAATCCCGGAATTCGTTACATAAAGGTTCGTTACATCGAGGTTTAACTGTATCTGCATTGCAGTTGGAAGCTCACAAAGGCGAAATGTGGCTCGAGCCGTCGACACTGGCATTTAGCGATTGTTGGGACGGCCTTTGGGGCCGACAGAGTGGACCTCTAACGAGTCGGTAGCCAAAAATCACGCACTCGAAGGTCGTCAGCAGGTGCAGGTCCGTAGCCAGGAACAACTGCATGTAGTCTGGCTGCGGTCATGCCCGTTCTGACGTCGCCCGTACTCCCACTAAGCGTGTCCATCCATCATGGCGAGCGCACCGGGAAGCGAGAGAGTGAGTGCGGCAAGCAGCTGCGGCCACCATTTTCTTCCCGCCCATTGTGTCGTGTACAAGGGCCGCCGCAGCGACGACCGAATTCCTTCGTCTATTACCTTCCTCCTGGCTGGTAGCTTGTTCGCCATAGTATTCCAGGGATGTCGGAAAAATAGCGCGTTAATAGAGAGTTTTAGCAGTCCGTCCGTTCCGTCGCGTACGTAGCTAGCGTGTTTACCGGGACCCGTCTGAGCACTTGGGCATTCGTCACGGTAGGGGGATTAGTTCCGCGCGCCTGCCTTCGCCATATCCGCGCCTCCTCGCCCTTCTTCTTCGCCCTCCCACGCGCGCAGGCGCAGACCGGTCCCGGTCCACCCGGTAACAACGTAACGAACGGAACGGACGGACTGCTAAAACTCTCTAATAGCTGCCGGTGACCTCGGCTGGAGTTCCCTCAGAGCTTCTGCGTAATGATTTCGGCAAGATGCGGAAAGTGCTGGTCAGGTGTAACAGAGCACGCCTTCTTACCTTCAAGTTTTTGTTGTTGGCTTTTTTTTTTTTTTTTTTTTGCGGACTAAACAAGACGTTCCTCGCATTCAATGCTCCTTCCAGGCACGCCAGCCAGTTGCACCACAGGCCGAGGGAGAGATAGATAGAGAGAGAGAGCGCGTCAAAGAAAACGGAGTGCTTGGTTCTCATTATTCTCCTCTGCATTATACGTCTTTATTATAGGCTAGCCCAAACTTTTGAAACATGCGCAATTTGTTCTGGATTCTGCCTCAAAGTTTCCTTTGGCAGTGTGCAGGCACCACGGTGAAAGGCTTTACACCAGCCCGCGTGTTTTTAGAGCAACCGAAAGTATACGCTACCGCGTCACCAACGGGTGCCAAACGAGGGCGAAGAAAATGAAGCCCCTCTGCCCCGCACGTCTCCTTGCCTCGCGAAATGTTAAGAAAAAGAAAATCGCCGGCGGCAGAGTCGCATCTCGTTGCAGGGGAAGCTTTTTTTTCCGCATCGGCAAGAGTATACGGCCCCGGCGGCTAACTGCCCGCACGGGCGTTTTTTTTTTTTTCTTTTCCGCGTTCACGGACTCCCCCCCCCCCCCCCCCCCCCCCTTCCCCCCGGAGCCCTACGTTGGGTACACTGGGTTTCCCTCCGCAAACTTGCCACTCCGCTGCCGAGCAGCGGGGAAGCGGTCAGGCGATGTTGGGGACGGAGAAGCCGCATTTGGAATTCACATGAGGCAACTCGGGACGCGTCTGTTACGCCTTTGGCGTCCATCTTGGCCTTTCATTTTTGCTGCTCCGATATTTTCCTCCCAAGCGGCCTTTGCTGCGTGCGCGAAGCCGGAACTCTTCCGCACTTCACACAGTATGCCGTCCACTGCTTTCACCATACGCCGGCTGCTTTTTTTTGCTCAAATATGGCCTATCTCTTGCGTCGCTGCGGACGTCCCCCGGAAGACCAAATATGTCACGAACCGCAAATATGTTATATCACCATCTAAAATTACAGCACTCACAGGCACCCAAGAACCTCGAGTTTCTATCATATCCATACTTTAGTTAACAACTGTTGCTGCGCGTAAACATTAATTTTAGGAGTGCTCATGGCGTTCTTTTCATGAAATGGGGAGCAATAATCGGCACATATGTATAAGCTGCCGACGTCAGCTTGGGGACAAGACGACAATAGGGTGAAATGTCGGTCCGATTTTCTTTACCCAAAATGATGCTAAAATCACTCGGCTTGTGAAAAGCATGACATTTCCGCTTTAGGTGGTGTGACCAGTCAATAAACGACCAACTGGGCATGGTTCAAAAGCAGCGTGAACTGGTCCTACTTTCGGGAAACAGGACAAGCTGTGTCGTCGTATCCCCTCCCCCTTTTTTCCTCTTTCCTTCGCGGTGCTTTTGAAACACAAACGTCAAGCAGCTAGCCGAACTCGCTGTCCTTCTACGAATTGGTCAGCCTTGAGACCAAAATGGGCCAAACGAAAGCGGCACAAAATGTTCCCGCATAAAATCTGCTGAAACTCAGCTATGGTTTGTGCCCCAATTTCAAGCGCTGACACAACATTACTAGCGCAAAAAATCAGCCACCGCAGAGAGAAGAGAGAGAGAAAGCCCTTTATTTGAGATCTGCGCGGTTACAAGGCTGTCCTGCATTCCGGTTTATGACGGGCTGCAGCGACGTGGGCGGCTCTGGTGACCAGGGAGGTTTGGATCTCCTGGTCTGAGCTCGCCAGCGTCTCCTCCCGCTGCTCATTGGAGGGCATGGGGTCTTTGATGCATTCCCGTATGATGTAAGGAAGGGTCGCGAGATATCCGTGTGCTTAGCAGTTGGGTGAGGGGAAAGGTGGTGGGGCTGAGTTCGGCTGGCTTGGGAGAGGTGTTTGTTTGCAGGAGTCGCCACGTGTGTTTTTGTGCGAGTGTGAGCAGCACGTTGGCTGAGCCACCGCAGACAGAGCACACATGCGGCAGCCAACAGCCAACAAGGCATGCAGCAAGAGCCATTCCATACGCCTACTCTACAGACAACTTTATTTTACTAGTGGCAAAAGCAAGTGCATTTTCAACGTGGCACTGAAGCCAAAAAAAAACGGTCAATCCTCTAGAGTGGCTGCAGTTGAATGTTCTCGGAAAAATAGTGACTAATCCCCACCTTCGACTCAACGGCCCTGGGTTAGAATACTGCAATATGCGGAGATTGGTTTTTGTTTCGGAAAATTGATTAACAAGGTTAAATTGTGAGAGTGAAAAGGACCCCGACTGTTTTCATATTAGCGATGGGCCTTGGAGTAGTACGTTAGAGGCCTAGCGGCGGAGTCTTATGGCCTAAACAGGCTCCGGTGGTTTTACGCTCTCACCCAGGATTGCCCGCAATTTTCTTGTTATTCCTAATCTTTCTAGTTTTCCGCATAAAAAAAAAGAGCACTGAAGATGTCGGGCCATGGCCATTATTAGCTGCAGAAGTGCTGCAGCGCACGCACGTCTTCAGGCTACTCAGGTCTTCCAACGGCAGTCTCAGGCATGTGCGATCCAACTTCCCCCAATTTTTTGAATAGCTTCTTTAATGACGAACACTGCCCAGAAGAATGGGGAGGGAAGGGCGAATCGCCCTACCGACATTTTAGGTTTCCACTTACTCCTATATTCTCTACCGACAGTGATTTTTTTCGGTTGCAAACAATGTAACAAATTCAGACGACTTGTGATCAGGCATTAGGCTATGGTCCTTACGAAAAATAAAAATGAACAAAAGAGTCACGAGGCTATATGAAGCACGCGCGTCGCTGTACACAGAAGTTTTTTGTTGTAATTTTGAATGGATTTCTTACTTTGGATTTGCGTTTTGTTTTTGTACGCTTTTTTTTATGTGTCTGCCCATCCGCGCACTTGCGCCGCCAGAAACATAATACTGCGTTCAGAGCAGCCTCTTCGGAGAAGCGGACACCCCATACCCAA
The DNA here is from genome assembly GCF_048455015.1 of Haemaphysalis longicornis. Classification (NCBI taxonomy): domain Eukaryota; kingdom Metazoa; phylum Arthropoda; class Arachnida; order Ixodida; family Ixodidae; genus Haemaphysalis; species Haemaphysalis longicornis. The sequence continues at coordinate 68,792,835 of NW_027526203.1, forward strand.
AATAGTGAATCGTGAGGTTTGCCTCATAATGGCGGCCACCAAGGTGCCTTTTTAGTTCAAGCCAAAACGACACGCATAAAGCCGACTGTGCGCACAATGATACGCTTTGTAAGCGCCCTGTGGCAAATTTCATCAACCAACTGTCAAGATTCATCGCTGGCTGAGATGATGGTCACATCGGAAAGCTTGATCTACGTGATGACTGTATTGAAAGAAGGTGATGGCAGGTACTCTGCACCGTGACGGTAGATGTTGGCGTGATGAAATGAGTTGGTTGACGGAGGACCTTATGGCGAGCTTGACTGCTAAGTTGATGACGGAACGGAATTTTCCGGATGAATGATGGCAGCAAGGCAAAATTCATGCTGTAGCAAAGCGGTTGTAATATCAGAAGCATATACAGCGGTGTCATTGAACGCTTCGCGAAAATTACAAGAACACAGTTTTTTTTAAGGTGCCGAAAACTTGCCATATTTCAGATAAACTACAGTAATACGGCATTAGCTCGAACTCGCATTTCTGGAAAAATCACATAAGTCGAAATTTTCCGCGGCGCCCAACCATTTCCTTTACGTCACATGTGTTTTTTGCCCTTTATTTTGAAGTATTTTTGGGCCAAACTGCGGATATCTCGAAATCTTGACTAAGAGTGGAACGAAAATTTCGCCGCCGCGTACCGTTTCACAAGATTCGCGCGATGCTGCCGCGCCTAAGTCCCTGGATTTTTTTTTTTCTCGTTTAGTGGAGCCTACCACGAGCCGATGTTTCCCCCGAATGTGAAGTCTGAGCCTAGAGGCACATCAACTTCGTCAAGTACCCTGTGGCACGTCATGTGACACCCAGCCGGTGAAGGTCTCTTGTACGTTTCTTTTTCTCTTTCAAACCTTTATGAAAAGCAAGATTGGAAGCTGCTGTTGAAGAGCTGGTAAGTAGTAGCGCCTTTTTTGCAAAAAACTCGGTATTTTATGGCAACTAGCGCAACTTTGCTTAATTCGAAAATCCGCTTATTTCGAAATATTTCCCGGTTTTCACTACTTCGAGTTAACGAGGTATTGCTGTACTTTGATGGGCGCTTCTTGTTTTTGGGCAAGAAGTTGGAGAGATTCTATCTAACTGTGTCTGGAGGGAGCAGTCCGAGCACCGCGTAGAAAACATGGGCAGCTATTTTTTCACTCCGACAGGGTCCAAACCGCGATCTTGTCGTTTTGCTTCTATTTGTTTAAAACGACCTTAGCCCACGTTAAAGCTGCCTTAAGACAAATTCAACGACAGTATCATTACAGAAGATAATTTTCATTTCAGTGACGCATGTCAGTTCAATCGTAACTACGTTCGCTTTCGTCGGGGAGAACGGGGATGTGCGATATCTCTGAGCTTGAGATGGCTGGCTACATTGCTTAAAGGAGCACTGACACGAACATTTTATGTTACACTTTTTTTGCTTTTATCGATGCTTAATGGTCTGGCGAACCTGAAACAGCACTTCAAATACTTCAGCGTGCGATAGTTAATTACGTTGAACGGCCTGAAAAGCGTTTGTTTCAAATTCCCGCGCTTTCATCCCGAACGGCCCTCATGACAGACTCCCGAGCCTACCTCACCGCTTTGTGCGGACGTCAACGGCGCCCGCTTGAGAGGCTGTTGCGCCCGCTCGCCGCTCGTGGGGCCGCGCGCGTGAAGTGACGTCACGAGTTTTTGACGAGCGCTGTCGCGTCACTCCTTTTCCGCTCATGGATTGGTGTCACGCTGATGTCCATTTTGCTGAGTGCCGCTCCGCGCGCTGCTCCGTCGGCGCGATAAATGAGATCAAATTAAACGATGTTCTTCGCGTCGCAGGCCGCTCATATTTCAGGCAGGGTATTCTGTTGAGTGAAGGAAGCGAACTGTGCAATAATATTAACGCCGAAAATTGGTGTCAGTGCTCCTTTAAGATGCTGCTCGTCTTGGAGATCGGTGCGTGAAAAACAAGCGGTATGACTGCCAGAACGATTGACATGCAAGAAAAGTAAACATAACTGACCATATTTTTTGCTGCCGATCCCATTTGGTGCGCCGGATTAATACCGTCTGTTGGCTACGCTCCCCCATTTGCGACAGCAGTGCAGTGGTTATGCACTCGCTTTTTGTTGCAAAATTTGGTGGTTCGGTCCTCGCTCGGGCGATCTTTTTTTTTTTTTTGCGCCGACAGTATAATAATTTTATTTAACTAGGAAATGTGCTTGTTCTTTTCTTTGCTTTTCAATCCGAAGTGATTTACCTAAGTGATCTTGCAGGTTTATTTCCACCACTTCCTCATCCACAGGATACCACAGCGAACTCCACTTTTTGCTGGATATTGAACCTGGCCTCTCTATTTATAATGTTTTGTGCGTCTTTGTTCAAACCAGAATTTGTTTCGTCGTATTTGGTTCAGTTTGCGTCGAGTTGTATGAACTTCTTTGACAAACAAAGGCACAGCCGAAACCGAAACCCTCGCGCCATGGAAGCTCCACTGATTCTTCCTGCATGATCGCTATGGCCATCGCTTCCACTATCCGCTGGCTGGCGAGCTGCTCGCGCACGCTTGTCGGCTGTTGTTTTTTTAGTTGCTTTGAAGACTATGTATTATCGTTGAGACTAAGAGATACCGCCGATGATTTTAGGTAAGTGACGAGTCAACTTTGTATACTTGTGTATTTAACAAGGCAGGGCTGTTCCGTGTTAGCGGCCTGCGTTGCCGGTTAGCCCTGATGTTTTGTGGCAGCGACTTATTGTGAGCATTATGTAGATCTCTGAGAGCATCAAGCGCTACGTTGGCTAAACGGTGTCTTGCTAGCAACCAATCGTCAATACAAGCGGTCGACCAATGGGACACCGATACGCGGCTTGGGTTCAACTTGCAACAGTTCCGACATCTTTTCAAATGCAGAGCATTTCAGTAACTCACGATGTCACCCGCGTTGACGTCCTTAGTCGTTGTCGGCACCCCTCCCCCTACACTATATAAAAAAAAATACTATCCGGCGCCTGGTTTCGATCCCTCGACCCTGCGGGCGGAACGCAATGTACAGCCGTGAGCTGAAGTAAACGGACCACGGGAGCGGTGGCCAAAACTAATCGCTGCGCCGTCTGGTTGCGCAGCGTCTGCTGTCGAGACCGCGCACAGCGCAGGCGCAACCTAGCAGTACAGCACACATGCCGCTATCGCTCGCTCGTTCGCGACTGCTTCTTGCTTCGATAAATCAGCGCCAGGGGAGTCACGCCGCGCAGTTAGAGGAACACTGCCGGGCACCGCCCTATCATTGAAAACGATGCGACTCACCTGATATGCGGAAGTGGTGCTTCGCTGCCACACACAGCGTACTGTGTCTGCGTTGGGCTCATAGCCTTTTTTTTTATTTTTCAGTATCACAAGGTCGCAGCGGGAAAGCATTGCAGTAAATACATCCGAAAAAAATGGCCAACCAACGTGGGTGCTTTCTCTTAGCTCAAGATGGTGTACCGACTATTTTGCTTGTTTTGATATATTTGCGGAGTGAGTGATGGCTCTTTTGTAATGCGTGTTCAGCCCGTCTTCTTATAATACTGGCGCCGGCAATCAAAGAAGGTAATCTTGTGCGCGCAGCTTAATTTTAGGCGTGCATTGCATGGCTGGGGATTTATACGGAGCACCCGAGGTTTTTTTTGTTAAGTAATGAAGTTTCTCAGTTGAGATCTGTTGTCTTGTTGTTTGCTCAGTAGCGTGATATTGATAAACGCCTTCAAATTTCCGCATGAGAGAGACAGAGTTGGGTCCCATGGCTATTTGTGTACACCCTAATTTACTGCCTTTGTGGCCGCTCAGCGGCCTAGTATTGACTAATTGATAGGTCCTCGTCACTCTCTGCTGTGACGCCTCTTTGGGAGGGGGGACTTTTGTAATTAAATTTAAGGGTATGGCGTTGTGAAGGAAATAGGGCTAGCTGCCCGCAGGACTTGGGATTTGTGACCTCTGATTTTTTATGCTAGTGGTACTCGGCCGGTAGCGCGCCGAAGGCTCCTTCTGGGCTTGTAAAAGTGGTGGGGGACCCCACGATGAAATACGGTGATACGTGTCCTATTGTCGCACAATTAACCCTTGCAGCCAAAGTCGCTCATACACATATCTCCATGCCCGCCTTTTCAGTGTGGCTTTTCTGCATAACTGATACGTTGTTCAGAAAGCCAGCTGTAAAGTTTGTTATGTGCGGAGGCGTTATTCAAACATGTCATGCGGCAAATCCACTTTTTTTAGCTCGCGGCAGGGTTTGGAAAAAAAAAGGAATTTGGGAGTATCGCGGAGGGACCCACAGAGTCCGAAGTGTCTTCGCGTTCCTCTTTTTGTCTGCGGACCCCCATCTGAGAACGACGGCCCTCCCTGTGCAATGCTTTGTAAAATAATACGTGTAAATAAACGTGGCTGTTTTGAAGTGTACTGTCGTTTGTTTGCCGCATACCGTACACCATAAGCTAGTAATCTTTTTATCTTCAATCATCGACGGAACGACCTCCCTTTGGATCAAATCCTTCAATTTCAACTCGTGTCACAGAAGTGCGCAAGAATTGTCAATGATGTTTTCAAGTGCAAATAAGTCTAATAGAAAAATGTAGTTTGCATGCGCTTCGATAGTCGCTGGGCATTCAAGGCGTGGTTCAATAGGTATCTCGTATCGCAATGTAGTTTTTGAACATTAAATGTATGTGTCGGTGCCTCGAACCTGAAAAAAAATGTCAATCTGGATATTCCCGAGCAATTGCGAAATGGCACATATGCCGCGTACGGCAAGGCAAGTTTCATAAAGCAATGCAGTACATACCTAAACACCGCAGTATTTGTCAAAACCTTAGCATCTAAGGTTAGCATCAAAAATTTTTCGAGTTCGCTACATTCTCGGGACGCTATAATTTATCATCTATCCTCAAAACCGACAAAGATGGTGTTTCGTTTTATTTTCTTCGACTGGACAGTGATTTTTTTCGGCTTCATTTTCTGCTTCAATATACGACGCGGGGGTGGGGTGGGGTGCAAAAAAACATCTTCAAGCACGAGGTAATCACCAACTCTTCCAGCGGAGCCGCGTTGGCGTCAATTGCGCCAGCGCGCCGTTTCCACTGGTGTGTTGACCAGCAGACACCAAAAGGGCAGCGCGGTTCCCCTGGCGTCATTTTATCGGAGCGTGAGACAATTGCGAAGAAGCGAGCGATAGCGGCATGCGTACTGTAATGCTAGGCCGCGCCTGCGCTGTACGCGGTCTCGACTGCAGACGCCGCGCAACCAGACGGCGCAGCGATTAGTTTTGGCCACCGCTCCCGTGGTCCGTTTACTTCAGCTCACGGCTGTACATGGTGCTCTACCCACTGCGCCACAAAGCCGACACAGAAAGGGAGGCTACGAACGCGCCTTATATTCTTGACTCATTCAAACTACGTCAAGAAGCTGCTGATACAACGCATTTACTACCACCAACTCCCCAAACACTAAACGTTAACGCAATACACCCACTCCCTATGCGACGCATTTACTCGAGTCCCCCTCGCGGGGAGATTGGCCCAATTTTTTTAAATATGTTGTTCTTTTTAAGAAATTACGAAGAAAAATTGGTCGCCATCCCGCCCTACGAAAGTGGATGTCCAGCGGGCTTGTCCCTTGCGCTATGCTAGCTTCATTACATGAGGTTACAAAGTATCCGCACTCTTTTCTCCAATTGTTCCGTGTCACCGCCATGACCATTGGTCAGTTCGAATTACATGACATTTGTTTACACTCCATGGGCACCGCCATTTTGCTGTTTATGCGTTTACCCCTGTCACACGGCAAATCTAATGTCATTCACAGTGAATGACATTAGCTGTTAATGACATTCGGCTCTGCCGTGCGGGTCTACACGGCGAAACAAGTGTCATTTGATTGCGATAGCGGTGACGATTAGCGAGCTCGCAAAACCGCAAACATTACATTTCAAGCGCATCTAGAATGTTTTCACACGTAATATTAAAAAAACGTAACAAAGGATTATTTTTTAAATAAAAAACAAGAAAACCATCGATCTGAGTGGCATCAGTAGCCATCACAAGCCGAGACAAGTCTGCAAAAAATCCGGATTCGGCTAGCGCGCGCACTGGGGACGAGATTTTCTTTTTTGTTAGTACTTGTTTATCTTTCTTTATTTGAAAAACAACACAAAGAAGCAAATATAAGTTTACTGACAGTTTTTAGAAACAATATTCTCTGGTTTATTACTGAATGTTCCTGCCTAGGGACGCGCTACTGCTGTCGAGGCTACTCATTTGGCCACTAACTGAGGTCCCGGACCTCAGTTAGCCGCTAAATGTCATTCGCCTCAAATGTCATTCGGTATTCTCATGTAGCGCCGAATTAATGTCATTTATAGAGCGAATGACATTTGCTCTAAATGTCATTAGATGTGCCGTGTGACAGAGGTATTAGTTGGTCAACTTTGGTAGGCTTAGCTTGTCCTGCCTGTTCTGGAGCTGCGTACGACTAACGTCGTTCCGAATGCGAATCAAAAATAACGCGTGCAACAGCATTTCAGCAGCAGAAGAGTGTATCCCCCGTTCAGTGACACTAGTCCTGCCTAGCCTTCAAAGATAATCTGCAAACATAATCTTTATCAGGAAATCATGGGGGAGGGGGGTTCCATTAACAGGCGCCTCATCATCCATAATGCTGTTTCTATGCTTGTTTTGTGGTTTTCTTAAGCCGATTCTGAACTATGTGCTGTATGCCTGATTATCCTGACGCATGCGCTCGGCGTCTTAGGCCTTCGCGCCTTGGCGTTTTTGCCAACGGAGATAAAGCCGTGTGGGGTAGAGGCATACAGCCTTGCTGTAAAAGTCTCGCGCCTTTGAAGCACGAAGTGTTCTATAGCACGAGGCGTTGGAAAACGACAGTCCCGGTGTGTTCTTTTACTACGGAATTGAGTCGCAATTGCAGGAACACCCTAGCAGACGACGGTTGCATTGGCGGGACCATTGTGCGCGTGCAAACAGAGATCTATTTTTCCCTTTGTTTCGCCGCTTTCTACTGTGATGAGGCGCTGACCCAACCTCCGGTCTGCGCTACTGCGATATTATTTTAAAAATTAGGCGGCTGTATATTCTTGCTTGCCTCGGCGCCGCACGAAGCCGGAATATTTCAAACAGGCCAACGCTAAAGACGTATCGCAGTACCAACTTGCGACTTGCATGGTCTTTCATTATGTCTGCTAGTGCTTGTTACGTTTGTGTCAACATATAACCTCTGCAACGCACGCCAACTGCGCTACTTCGTCGCCGCTACGTTGCCGAAAGACGATAGGCGGTAGCCAGTACGATAGCCAGTACGGAAGACGATAGCCAGTACGGAAGTCCGAATGGAAGACCTTGATTTCGCTCCGCTATCGAATTCGTCCTCTCGTCTTGTTTTGGGGCTTCGGAAGGGTCCTCCTTGGGGTACGGAACTTGTGGGAGCGAGAAAGAAGCAGGGTTTTATGGTATGGTTTCGCGTCGTCCCTCGCCGTCGGCTTCGTTGTAATCTAGAGAACGGAGAGGACACCGAAGATAGAGCGAGCAGAAAAGAAGAGGAGGAAAGGACGGCGAAAGCGCGGCGGGGAAGTGGGTATGTTGAGGTTGCCTTCAAGACGTGCTCCGAGGCGGCGACGAGCTGCGAGATGACGCCAGAGTAGCGCGTGCGCCGTCGTGCATTTGCTGATGACGCGATCACTTCCTAAGACGCAGCATCTATGCGTCATCGCCGAGAAGACTGCAGTTCGCAGTGCGCTCGAATTTAGCAATACGGAGTATCGTAATCTTCAGCTAATTTTTGTCTGTTTTTCTTTTTTGAGTTGGTCTGAATACTTGAGAAATCTTGTGTTCTAGCTAGTTTCACACACAAATCTTCAAAATTGTAAGTCCTGATATTTTCGTTCCCAATATTCTCTCATCTATCTGCTAGACGAGATTAGCTGAAGAGAAGCTTCTGCTCCCCTGCACCTGATGCCAATTCGTAGTTTCCTCCCGTGCCTGCTGTTCGTGAAATGACCCACGCTTTGTTGTGGGCAGCGATTGACGTGCCCTAAAGAAGGAGTGGCTTACTTTAGAGAACTTGTAGAGCGTCTTGCAGAAGAGCTGCGTCGTCCTGGCCCAAACGATTGTGGCCGTTACTCCGAATGGCAACGCCAAAGGCGGCAACTCCTGGAAGGCCTGCAAAAAAAAAAAAACGCCGCGTTTGTGAACACAACCGAGGTGCCCACGCGCCGACAAACAAGCGGCCACCTGCTCCAACTGCATGACGCCTTTTTTATCATTTCCAGTTATGCATAACCCTAGTTCAAATTTTCCTATGATTTGAGGAGCAATTGAAAATTATCGCAGCCTATTTGCAAGTGCTCTGGGTATCATATTAACCTACCCTTTAATTATCTGTAACTTATTTTCTTTAAGAAATTCTTTGGGCAATCAAGTCAACCTACGTGCCTCGAAGACTAAAGCCAAGAGATGCTTATCAGATTATCATAACTGCTCACTGCTACAGCGTGCCCTCGCATTTCCTCATGTTCCAGCGCCGATTCGAGAGGCGTGCGGCTTTCATTCCGGCGCTGGCAACGTGCCCGCATCCTGACACCCTGGTTCAATACCTGGTTCAATACCATCAAACCGAAAGGTTTCTTTTCTTTGTGCGCTGGGAGCTTTCGGCCGGACGTGAAAAATCCATGGGAGGGTGGATGAATACAGCTTCGCTGTAAAACTACCTCGCCCTTCTGGCCCTGTGAAAATGGATGTCCTGCGAAGCATTTTCCTTCACGGCGGTCATCCCTAAGACACGCTAACACTCTTAAAGCGATCGCGTTATTTGGCTCACCTTGCGATTTCCCGTGCCTGCTAGCCATCCACTATCAACCGTGCCTATCAAACGCTAACAAAGCGTTAACAAAGCTGCCCGCCCTGTCTGCTCTGCGCATTCGTAGGTGCCTCAACTACCCCGAATCGCATGGACTGTGCAATATTAGAGTCGCACTTTTCAAGACGATGGTCTTTCTTGGGATACTTGAACGCGAAAATTTTGGTCGGTCGGTCGGTCGGTCGGTCGGTCATAGATTTTCATACTGATATATCCTCATCAGGAGCAGCAGCAGCAGCACCAGGTCCACTGGGCGAAGGCCTCTCCCGTTGACGCCCAACCATTCCTGTCCTGCGCTGCTTGAGTCCACAGAGTTTACCCCCGAATTTCTGTATTTCATCCCTCGATCGGATTGGTCAAGTTCCAAAGGCGGCCTGTCCGGACCCAGCGACTCTTGGCACCCCCTCCGGTAGAGGGGAATCTGGCGCTGCATTTGCGGGCTGTCGTTGGCGCTGCTATTGCAGCTAGCGACGTTCAGCGCCTACTTGGCGTGGCTAGCCACATGGCTTCTTTTTGTATCGAAGGCAAAATTTAAAAAAAAGGGTAGCATTTTTAACTTGCTCTTCTTGCATGGAGCTCCTAAATAATCGCTGACAAATAAATATTTTGGAGCTTCAACTATTTGATAACAAAACTAATTAAAATAATCTTTCACAATAATGTTGCTGCTTTTTTGCAGCCAGAGCCAACTTTTCAGCCTATGCATGAGCCATGCCAAGGACGAATGCAACGTGCCTGCCCCGTACACGATGGAAAGCTCGCTGAAGCGCGGCTCCCCGAGACAGTGGTGCCATATTTCCCTCTAGTATACATATATTAGTATGAAACTCTATGATCTGTCTGTCCCTCAATTCAGCCGCAATTCCAAAGTTACGAGAGATGCTGAACAATAGGTTTATATGCCCGCAGCCTCTTGTAAACGTCAAATAGGTTCATATACCCACAGCCAATTGTAAACGTCAAAGTCCGGTGGTAATGTTCATACTTCTCAACATTGCCGAGCCAACACAAAATATTATGGCTATATGAGGCAATACATCAATACATATGTGATATTCGCAGTGTTCTTTTATTAAAACTACACGGATTATTGATTTAATGAAAAATACGAAGAGAAAAATACAAAAGCGGTCGCCCGCAGTTTCCCTAGCGGCCTTAAAGAAATCAAACGGCAATAGTAACGAGACGCTCCACTAGAGAGGTTTCACGTTTCGCTTGGAACGCACGTGGAGTGGGGTGCCACGATTCACGCGCGCTTCCTCCAGACGGCAGCGCTGTCATCGAGGCACTTGGCGTGGAGCAGTGTAACGCGGTAAATTTAAATGTACTTCAGCAAATTTCTAGTGTATTTATCTTGGGAGGAGCGATACCGGAGAGGAACAGCATGAGAGGTGAGCGGGAAAGAGAAGGGAGCCATTTACTTGGCATGGGCGGCAGTCCTCTTTAGTCGTCATTTGCAATGAAGTGAGCAGATACGCGGCCAGTTTTTTCGCTGACGCAAGCCCTCTAGCATACGAAGTCACTGTGTTTGTCCGGCAACCGCTCTAGGGCGGCACCTCTACCACGAAATTTCTCATGAGTAAAAGCTGTGTCGCGCCACTGAAGCCTTTGTCTGGAGACACTAGCGTGTCTTCTCGCTTCGAGTATGTGGAGCTACATAAGACAAGTTCCAGAGTTAGCAGATTGACTTGCTTCATTCTGTACCAATTCGGCGTTAGCGCTGCACTGGATTTTGGGGGAAACAACTTACTGCACTCTTAGGCAAAAATGACCTTAAACGTTCGTCTTCTGGGAACGCTAACTGACTATGCCGCAAGTATTGCACCCTTTGGGCGTTAACTGTAAGTGGACGGACTGTTAGTCCGCCACCCGGTTGTTCCGTTACAATACTCCCCAGGACGAACTGCAGAAGGCGGTCGTACAAAGAAAAAAAAACTGGCACCAGCAGAGATCGAACCACCGACTCCCGAACATACACAATGCATCCAATGCGTTACCACTAGACCACGGGGCTTTTTGCTTTATTATTACCGCTAGGCTACGCGGCCAGACAGGGCACTGAGATGCGGCCAGACAGGAGATTTGGTTGAAAATGTGTATTGAAGTGTAAAGCGTGCGGTACCGTGAACAGCGCGACGATTTATTGCAGCTGGTGTCCGAATTTCTATCCGTGCAAGTGAATGTGACCGCCCTTCGCGCTTTGCTTACGCTAGGGACTATTGCTCAGCTCGATTCTAAGTAGAGCCACACAACCACAGTTTTTTTCTTGTAAAGAAAAATTCCCTTCCGCGAAAATTAGCGCTAAGTATATTCTTAGTGTTCGCTACATATGTTAAGTGCTCTAGGTATCATATGTGAACGCAGTCGTCTGCATGAGTGTCAGAATAGGGAAACAGGCCATATTTTCCTGCATAAGCGAAACCAAATTCGGTGTTGCTTAGCCTGAACTCTTCAAGTTAGGGTTGTTAGACGATCGGAACTGGTTGATAATGATGATGTTTGGGTTTAATGGCACAAGGCCGACAAGGGCAAAGAGCGTCAAAGACAAAGTTTGATGATGACTGATGTACAACTAAATACTAAATTATCTCAGTAAAACAAAAGTGAAGCGACTTAAAATCCATGAAGATAGGGCCAGGATGATTATGCATGACATGAAAGAAGCTGTAAAAACTTGAATTGTGATAAAAACTGAAACACACACTTAATAGAAAACATTGGTTGTCGGCCAAGAAGTGCGATGGATGTAGCGGGATGTGTTATCAGTGCAGTTCAGGAAAATGTTTGCGTCGTGTGGTGTCTAGTGCCTTGCATTGAATGAGCTGTCTCTGCACCTGCTGCACTGGCGTCTTGAAGATCCCGTGAGCAGATACGAGTGAGTTGCATAAGTGTGCCCTGTCCGTAGCCTAGCCAAGGTGACTTCTGTGTATCTTGCGTTTGTCCGTGGGGTATGGTCGCAAGTGTGGTTTGTATTATGAGTCATTTGTTGTCTGTCTGTTCACTCCACTTTGCCTGCAATGTTTTACGAGAGAGAGATAAAGAGAGAGATAAAACTTTATTGGGTCCGTGCCATTCAGGTTGCGCTTGTAGCCGGTGGCATCCACCACTCACCGGCGACTGCCACAGCCCTATCGATTAATCGGTCCTGAAGGTCCATATCAGAGCTGCGGAGCGCGGCATCCCAGTGCTCCTCAGAGGTGATAAGTGGGAATGTATTTTGTGGGCATGCCCATATGATGTGAGAAAAGGTGGCGTGATCTCCGCACAGGCGACAGGCCGCAGTTGGATAGCGACTTGGGTGTATGTGTGTCAGACGAGCTGGGTTGGGGAAGGCATTTGTTTGTAGTAAACGTCAAATGTGCGCTTTGTTGTTATCCAATTGCTGGTCCGCCGGTGAGTAGATCCGGCGGGAGAGGCGGTTGTGTGCTGTGGTGTCATGAAATGTGACCAGGCGATCCCTCGCAGACCGCGCCCCGTGATAGGGATAGAGAGTAGGCCCTGCCTGGATCGTGAGCCCTCGGGCGAGTTCGTGGGCCGTCTCATTCCCCTCGAGGCCGGAGTGCGCGGTTGCCCAAGTCAGGCATATTTTCTCGTCTGGGGATTTCGATCGAAATTTTTCCAGAATTTTGAGTGCCACTCGTGATAGTCTGCCTGTGGCAAAATTTTGGATTGCAGTCTTTGAATCGGAAATGATTGTCTGGGGGTTGGTTTTTTGTATGATGGCTAAGGCTATGGCCGCCTCTTCCGCCGTTTCTGGGCGGGTGGCTCGTATGGTCACCGAGATTAGTAGTTTTTTACAGAAGTCTGTTTTAATAACCACGTATGCGTCGTGGTGTCTGTACTCTGGCTGCGTCCACATAGATGGTATTTGGGTTATTCCCGTGTAATTTATGGAGTGCTTCTGCCCGTTTCTTCCTCCTGGCTATGTTATGTTCAGGGTGCATGTTGCATGGCAGAGGTTTGATAGTTAGCCTTGTGTGGATGTGTGTTGGTATGAGGTGGAGGTGTGTATAGTTGGTGTGGTGTACAATAGATAGCTCTTGGAGTATGTGTCTCCCTGCGGCTGATCGTGCGAGTCTTTCATACTGGCTGATTAGGTGGGCCTCTATGAGCTCTCGGGCTGTATTATGGAGGCCTAAACCGTCGAAGCGGACAGTGGATGTGCCGGGGATAAGGCGAAGTGCAAGTTTGTATGTTCACCTGATGAGTTTATCGACCCACTCTATTTCTTGCCTGGTTAAGCGAAGGTAAGGCAGCGAGTACAGCAAACGAGTGAGAACGAAGGCCTGCAGAAGGCGAATCTTTTCATTTTCTCTCAAGCCTGTATGACGGTTCGTTTCTCTGCGTATTAAGTTGGCGGTTTGTGTCGCGTTTCTTTCCATGCGATCTAGGAATTCTCCATTTTTTCTGTCATTCTGAATAAGTAACCCAAGTACTCGGATGCGCGAGACCTCTGGGATAGGGTGTTCTTGAATGTGAAGCTTGATGTTTGGCTTGTCTGGCCTACGCGTTTGTGGTGGTAGCAGAAGTAACTCCGATTTAGTGGGTGAGCATGCGAGTCCTGCTTTGGCGGCTTCTTCTACCACTATCTCTATGCCTTTCTGGAGGATTTCTTCTATATGCGCGCCACTGCTTTGGTTTGCCCAGAGCGTAATATCACCTGCGTATAGGCTGTGGCACAGTACTGGGATTTGGCTGAGTTTTTGTGGTATTGTATGGGTGGACAGATTAAACAGAAGTGGAGATATGACTGCTCCCTGGGGCGTGCCGCTGCCACCTACATCTATCGAGGGGTGTGAAGGCCACCTACGTGAAGGATGGCCGTTCTGTCGGTTAGAAAGTCTTTAACATAGTTAAACATTCGTTCTCCTGCATTCACTGATTGTAAACCTGCGAGAACTGCGCCATGGATGACATTGTCGAATGCTTTGCTTAGGTCCAGAGTAAGAATTTCAGCGGAGTCATGTCTGTTTGTTGCTGGTTCTACGATGTGATGGTAAAGCCTGAGCATGACGTCTTGTGTGGACACTTTGGCCGGAAGCCCACCATGGTGTGCGGACACTGATTGGTGTCAGTAATATAATGTATGAGTCGTGCTTGGACGACATGCTCCATGAGCATACCAAGGCATGACGTCATAGAAATAGGGCGGAGGTGTTCCAATTCTAGTGGTTTATTTGGCTTATGAATCAGTATAGTCTTGGCATGCTTCCACGATTTGGGTATAGTGCTGGTTGGCCAGCATTCGTTAAAGAACTTAGTGAGTAATGTGTTTGACTTATCGTCCAGGTTGCGTAATGCTTTATTTGTGATTTGGTCTGGGCCAGGGGCTGAGTTGGATCGGAGTTTTGCTAGCTCAATGTTGGGAAGGCCTGTTTATGGGGGTAGTTGTGATCTTGGGGTTGGGGGAAGGTAAATGTCGCGGAGCGCATCTAGGAGTTCCGAATCCGATCCTTGGTGTTTCTGTACGATCTCAATGAGGCGGCTACTTTGTTCCGTCTTACTGAGGCTGTGATTAATCAAGTGCCTGAGAAGTTGCCACGTTTTCTTTAGCCGTAGGTTGCCCTGTAGACGGTCGCATATATCGTCCCACTGGTTTTGAGCAAGTTGCAAAGCGTGTTTTTCAATTTCCGACTCCAGTGCGACCATTCGTAGTTTAAGATTTCGGTTGAATTTATTCCTTCTCCAGCATCTTTGGATACTTTGAAAGGCTTCCCAGAGATTTGGCGAGCCTGGAGTCCACGGTTAACGAGGGAATATCTGTATCGATTTGTTTCGTTAGAGTTTTGATGTCCGATAGACGTTGCGCGGTCCAGTTCTCAATGTCTGTAATTTGGGAATCTTCTACTTTGCTTCCTCGTAGCGTGCGGAAGTCATCCCACTTAGTTAGTGTTTGTTTCCGGGGGAGATACTTAATCCTGCCAGTGTGCGCTATAATGGTTTCTATAATGTAGTGATCACTACCTAATTTATATCCTGTGTTGTTCCAGTTCTCTTCCTTGGTGTGTAAAGTGAAGGTAAGCTCGGGGCTGGTGTCTGCTTGTGCACTATTGCCAACTCTGGTGACTGTGTTTGCGTCGTTAAGGATGTTAAGATGGTGTTGTTGTGCCTGATCCCAGAGGTCTGCACTGATTTTCCTATATCCCCAGGCCGCGTGTGGGGCGTTAAAGTCTCCCACTATTATGAGCGCATGTGGACGGTGTTGCCTAATGTGTGGCTTGAGGTCAGTGTAGGGTACTGTTGCATGTGTACTGTATTCGTGAGTATAGCAGGAGCTGCCATTTGATCAGCGGTCTTATTTCCGGCAATTCCAGAGTGCCCGCGAACAGAACAAAAAATTATTTGAAGGTTTGATGCATACGAGGACATTAGAGCCTTAAAAACAAGATTGATGACGTTTTTGGAACGCTTTCCGGATGCAAGCGCGCGCGCATTCCACTCTACGAGAGTCCGTGAACACGATGGACTTTAAATTTTGAAGTTGGGCAATGTGATTTCCGACTAATAAAATACCGCACCCTTCAGCTGTGAGTATACTATTATTAGAGTTCATTTTTTATGACATTAAAGTTTGGACCATGCGCAGCACCAGACAGCAGTTGCGGTCGTGGACGCATCACTGTAGAACTCAGCACACCGGTACTTGTCCTGGAGCAAAAAAAAATGCTGCAGAATCGCAATTCTCGGTGTGCTGTTCTTGTCAAGTTGCGTGATAGACAGGTCACACAACACAGGGTGAAGATGCCATTATTGAAGAAAATCAATGATGGGTGTCTTGTCGATGTGTGAAAATGGGACTGCTAGCTGAGAAGCTTCTACTCTCACTCTGAAAGGAAACGCCATGGAGATATATGAACAATTTAAAAAGAGTTGCTTTGAGGATGTATGATTATTAGGCGAATTAAAATGACGATTTGTCGTATGCATGATCTTTGGCGCATACAAAATGCCTATGTATACCCTCTGGTGAAGTAGGGACCATTTATCGCACTCTACATATTGCCGCGAACCATACATTGGGTTTGTTTATTTGTGTTTTGCTTTTACCACCCGGCTGCGCCGGTCTGTGTTATCTCTGCGCCAAGGGAAGCGCGTGTTCCATTCTTTCTTTCTGTGCCGCATGTGTTATCTGTTCTGATAGGGAGAGCATTCCGATCTAACGTGAACAGCCCAGAATAATCTTCTTGGATCTACTATGTTCTCGATGCAAAGCGACGTTTCGAGAACCACGCGCGCCGAGGGATAAAAAGCCTGCAGTGCGGACGCCGGGGCATTCGATTCGACGACACTCGCCTGTGCAAGTCACTTTGTTGACCGCTGCTTCGCCGCCTCTGTATTCTTTTGAGTTGTTAGGGGAGCACAAGTTCGCTCCAATAAACGTGTTTCTCATTCAAGACAACCGCATTGTCCTTGTCTTCGTGACAT
This sequence comes from Haemaphysalis longicornis, assembly GCF_048455015.1. NCBI lineage: Eukaryota > Metazoa > Arthropoda > Arachnida > Ixodida > Ixodidae > Haemaphysalis > Haemaphysalis longicornis. The sequence goes on from NW_027526203.1 coordinate 68,809,156, forward strand.
CTGGTGGAGGTGCTGGGTACGCCCTTCATGGCCACTACTAATACCAGACGCCAAGGAAGACCGACGTGTGGAGAACGCCCGATAATCGCCCGCTATGCTACCACTGCGGAGAGGCCGACCACATCTACCGTCGCTGCCCTTACAAGAGGCTCGGTCTGCGACGATTCTCGGTCGACGCACCGCGCCACCGACCCGGCCAGCGCCCTACCGAGATCGACGAATACCTGTCCAACACCAACCGAGGACCAGCCCGCTCACACCGATCGCCGTCGCCCTACCCATACCAGTCGCCTAACCGCCGTAGCAATGCTGATTTCGCACGTGGAAGGTCCCCCAGCCCACGCGGGGGAAACTAAAAGCACCAACTTCTGGAGTTGAAGTTGCTCTACGGCGAAAAACTGGAAACCCTCCAACGACGCAAGGATGCGCTGAAGACAGTGATTCACGACATGCCCTCATCCCGACGACCCGACCTAACCCTGACGATACTCCCGAACACGACGACAGCTACACGGCGCGACGCGTACCCGACCTGACCGAGACGTCCGTTGAGAAGACGACGACAACGACGATGCACAGTGCCCGACCGTCAACACGTACAAGCAGAGATACGACGCCCCGACGAACCCGGAACTCGAGGAAGACTGCATCTGACGTCAAGGTGTCCATCGACGGCTTTGACGTAGTCGCCCTCGTAGACACGGGAGCTGACTATTCGGTAATGAGCGGACCATTTGCGTCTAAACTGAAGAAAGTTATGACCAGATGGGACGGTCCGCACATACGCACAGCAGGAGGCCACCTCGTGACGCCAAGTGGAACGTGCACATCGCGCGTCACCATAGACGGCACAACGTACCCTGCGGCGTTCGTCGTTCTGCCTAACTGCTCCCGCGACGTAATTCTTGGAATGGACTTTTTGATGCCCAACGGTGCAATAATCGATCTGCAGACTAAGTCAATAAGTTTTTCCCCCCATCACTCCATGACGCCGGAACCGAACCCCGAACAACGTGCTGCTGTAAGGATTGCCGATGATCATGTCACCCTGCCACCCCGCGCAAGCTTGATGGTCGCAGTCTACTGTGAAGATGCTGCTCCTGACGTCGACGCTATCGTAGACACTGATCAAAGGGTGTTTCTCGGCCGTGGTGTGTCTGTCGCAAGAGGCATTAAGCGCTTCAAGGAACACCAATCCCACATTTGCTTACTAATTTCACCGAGGAGTGCCAGCATTTAAACAAGGGCGCGGCAATTGCATTCCTCGAAGAAACGCAAGAAGCAAGTGACGTGATCGCGGTCGCCAACTTTGAACGCACACCCGTAGAAACCTTCAAGCTCCCGCAGCCCTTCGACGTGAATCCGGCACTACCGCAAGAACAACGGAACAAATTATTGGCTTTGCTGCGTCGCTATAGCGAATGTTTTTCGTCGAGCGCAAAACTACGTCAGACCCCTCTAGCGAAGCACCGAATAATAACCGAAGATGGAGCCCGACCTACCCGACAGTCACCGTACCGTGTCTCTTCACATGAACGGGAAGCCATCCGGACTCAAGTCGACGACATGCTCAGCGATGACATTATACAGCCATCGAAAAGCCCCTGGGCTGCGCCCGTCGTACTCGTAAAGAAAAAAGACGGCACATTAAGGTTTTGCGTTGACTACCGGCGACTGAACAAAATCACAAAAAAGGACGTGTACCCCCTCCCCCGAATCGACGACGCCCTCGACCACCTCTGCCACGCGAAGTACTTCTCATCGATGGACCTGAAGACCGGCTACTGGCAAATTGAAGTGGACGAGAGAGACCGAGAGAAGACTGCATTTATAACCCCAGACGGCCTATACGAGTTCAAGGTGATGCCGTTTGGGCTGTGCACAGCACCAGCGACGTTTCAAAGAGTCATGGACACTGTGCTAGCTGGCCTTAAGTGGCACACCTGCCTCGTATACCTCGACGACGTAGTGGTATTCGCCCGGACTTTCGACGAACACCTTGCAAGGTTGGAGTCTGTACTCGAGGCCATTCGTACGTCGGGGTTGACGCTCAAGCCTGAAAAGTGCCTTTTGCATACGGGGAACTGAAGTTCTTGGGCCACGTCGTCAACGCCGCGGGAGTCCTACCTGACCCGGCAAAAATTTCAGCCATTGCAAACTTCCCAAGGCCGAAAGAACAGAAGGGCGTGCGAAGATTTCTCGGGCTGTGCGCATACTACCAGCGCTTTGTCGCAAACTTCGCACGCATTGCAGAGCCACTCACGCGCTTGACGAAAAATAGCACCCCTTTCAGCTGGGAAAACGACCAAGAAAAAGCATTCTGCGAGCTGCAAATACGCCTGCAAAGCCCGCCCGTGCTCGCTCATTTCGACGAAAATGCCGAAACGGAAATGCACACGGACGCCAGTGATATCGGCTTGGGTGCCGTCCTTGTCCAAAAGCAAAGCGGCTGCCAAAGAATAATGGCCTATGCCAGCCGTGGTCTGTCGAAGGAGGAGAAAAACTATTCTGCCTCTGAGAAAGAGTGCCTGGCTATTATATGGGCGATTTCAAAATTTCGCCCATACGTGTATGGAAGACCATTCAAGGTTGTAACAGATCACCATGCGCTGTGTTGGCTCGCCAATTTGAAGGACCCCTCTGGCCGTCTTGGGCGGTGGAGCTTGCGCCTGCAGGAGTTCGACGTTACAGTCGTTTATAAATCCGGCAGGAAACACTCCGACGCCGACTGCCTGTCCTGCGCCCCCGTCGACCCACCACCACAAGACTCTGATGAAGACAGCACGTTCTTCGGGATCGTGACGGAGAGCGACCTAGCCGCCCAGCAGCGTGCCGACCCCGACTTACGCATCATAATCGAGTACCTCGAGGGATGCAACGTTGCCGTTCCTAGGACCTTCAAACGCAGCTTACCAGCATTCAGCCTGAGAAACTCCGTCCTCGTGAAGAAGAATTTCAGCCCCGGAACAAGAGCGAATTACGTCCTCGTCATCCCCGCGGACCTTCGTGACGAAATTTTGGAAGCGTGCCACGACGACCCGTCTTCCGGACATCTGGGCACAGCCCGCACTATTGGAAAAATCAAGGCGAGGTACTACTGGCCCGGCCTTACCTCTGACGTCACCCACTACGTCCGGAGCTGCCGTGACTGCCAGCGACGAAAAACGCCGCCGACAAGACCCGCCGGACTTCTGCAACCGATCGCCGTCCCATCGAGACCATTTCAAGAGATTGGAATGGACCTTTTAGGCCCGTTCCCTACGTCACGATCACAGAACAAGTGGATTGTCGTAGCGACAGACTACATGACGCGCTACGCAGAGACCACCGCTCTTCCGAGGGGGACTGCACAAGAAGTGGCGAAGTTCTTTATAAGCCAAGTTGTGCTACGACATGGAGCCCCGGAAGTCCTAATCACAGACCGCGGAACGGCATTTACTGCAGAGCTGATGCAAGGAGTATTACGCTACAGCAACACGGATCCCGAAGAACGACGGCGTACAACCCCCAAACGAACGGACTAACAGAACGTCTGAACAAGACAATCGCAGATATGCTGTCAATGTACGTTGACGTTGAACATAAGACTTGGGACGAAGTTCTCCCGTATGTCACGTTTGCGTACAACACGGCTATCCAGGAGACGACGCAGCTGACGCCGTTCGAGCTTGTCTACGGTAGAAGGCCGACTACGATGCTCGACGCCATGCTTCCGCACGTAGACGACGACCTCAACGCTAACATCCACGGATATCTTCAACGTGCGGAGGAGGCCCGCCAGCTCGCTCGAGTTCGTATAACGGACCAGCAACTGGTAGATGCGGGCCGCTACAAACTCCGACGCCGAGACGCCGAGTACCAACCAGGGGATCGTGTGTGGGTTTGGACTCCCATCCGACGACGCGGACTCAGTGAGAAGCTCCTGCGACGGTATTTCGGACCCTACCAGATTCTACGACGTGTTGGCCAACTTACCTACGAAGTGATCCCCGATGGTGACTCCAGCACATCACGACAACGCACGCGGCCTGAAGTCGTCCACGTGGTTCGCTTAAAACCTTTCTACGGACGATGACGAACTTTTATTTTCATTTGTTCGGACTGTCGTTTATTTTAGCATTATGTTAGCATCGGGTCGATGCACTCTTAGAGGGGGAGTAATGCCGCGAACCATACATTGGGTTTGTTTATTTGTGTTTTGCTTTTACCACCCGGCTGCGCCGGTCTGTGTTATCTCTGCGCCAAGGGAAGCGCGTGTTCCATTCTTTCTTTCTGTGCCGCATGTGTTATCTGTTGTGATAGGGAGAGCATTCCGATCTAACGTGAACACCCAGAATAATCTTCTTGGATCTACTATGTCCTCGATGCAAATCGACGTTTCGAGAACCACGCGCGCCGAGGGATAAAAAGCCTGCAGTGCGGACGCCGGGGCATTCGATTCGACGACACTCGCCTGTGCAAGTCACTTTGTTGACCGCTGCTTCGCCGCCTCTGTATTCTTTTGAGTTGTTAGGGGAGCACAAGTTCGCTCCAATAAACGTGTTTCTCATTCAAGACAACCGCATCGTCCTTGTCTTCGTGACAATATTGACTTTGAACAGGGCTAATGCGGAAGGCGCCGCAGGCAAGGCGAAGCCCTGAATGCGCCACCGGGTCAAGAATTTTTAGTGCCGTTGTTGTTGCCGACCCATACACGGCAATGCCGCAGTCCAACCGAGATCCTACCAATGCAGTATAAAGACGCAGAAGGAGCTGCTTGTCCGCACCATAGGACTGGTGTTAGAGGACTTTAGGAATGTTCATTGTTTTTAGGCATTTTTGATTAAGCTGCTGAGTTTCTTATCAAGTATTACGCCTCAAAATTTGTGCTCCTTTTTAACAGGAATCGACACACCGTTCAAAGTAATGTCTGGGTCCGGATGGATACCACGCTTCCTTGAAAACAAAACACAACTGTTTTTTTCTGGATTGAGTTTGAAATCATTTTTGTCTTTCCAGCTCGCAAGTTTGTTGACGCCAAGCTGGACTTAACGTTCACAGGTTGACGTATTACATTATTTAAACGATATCTGCACATCGTCTACATACATAGAGTAAGGAACTGTAGGTGGCAGTGACTTTCCGAGAGAGTTCGTTTTCAATCTGAAAAGTGTGAAGCTTAGTACTCCACCGTGTGGAAGGCCATTTTCTTGCATGTGAACTCTTGAGAGTGCACTACCAAATTTTTCACAAAATGTTCTCCGACGAGTAACCAGCACTGAATGCTGAACACTGAATGCTGAACACTGAATGCTGTTTTAAGGTAGCTAAGGAACCCGTATCGCCAAGCGGTGTCATAGGCTTTCTCAGAATCATAAAGGACCATTGCCCAAATCTATTTATGAATGAAAGCATCCTTGATGTACGACTGAAGGGCGACGAGTTCGTCGTTTGTGGATCGCCCTGCCCAGAGGCCTGCCTACAAGCTCTCGAGAAGCCCATTGTACCCAAGAAACTACTCGAGCTTTCGTCTTATCATCTTCTCGATAAAATTGCACAGGTAGCTGGTCAGGGCAATGGGTTGGTAGCTAGCGGGAGAAGACGGGTCCTTCCCCTCTTTCAGAAAAGCTGCAACTATAGCCTCCCTCCAACACTTTGGAATGTGCCCCGAAAGCCATATCTTGTTATATAGGTGGAGGAGTGTTTGAAGAGTGGTTGCATGTAGGTGCTGTATCATTGTATGTGAGATGTCTTCGCCTGGAGCTGAGGCTTTACACGTGCTAAGAGCAGCCCTAAGCTCATGAAATAAAAATTCGCAGTTATAAGTGGTTGACTTGTCATTATCTAGTAAAGGCTTCTTTTCGGCCAATTGTTTGTGTTTTATGAAAGAGTTTGTGTAGTGTGCAGAACTGGACACATGTTGGAAGTGTTGTGCGACAGCGTTAGTCTGGTCTTACAATGTATCCCCTGTTGTACAAACCAAAGGCAGGCTGTGCGTATGATGTCCTTTGAGTTTTTGTATATGTATGTGCCCAGACCTTGTGTGTGTCGGGGTACGAGATTAAGGATGTCAAGAACGAGCGCCAACGAGGCCTTTGATTATGTGTGTTAGTAAAGTGGGAAAATGGTCACTATGTGGGACTGTGCCCAAGCCCCACTCAAGACAACGAAAGAGAACTGCTGAAACAATAGCCAAGTCAACGTAAGAGTATGTGTTCTATGTTATCGTACGTAGCTGTTTTTGTTGAAAAGGCATGCTCCCGGCAATATTACGAATTTCTCAATGAGGCGACCTCGGGCATCTCTGCGAGTAGAGCCCCATAGAGAGTTATGTGCATTCAGGTCACTTATGAGGATGTATGGTTTGGGCAGCTGATCTACCTGGTCCTCTAAATCTGAGCTTGAGGGATGTACAAAGAGCGTAATGTTATAAGCCGATTGAAGAATGTGGTTCGAATGGCAACAGCCTCAAGGTTGGTCTGAATTTTGAGTTGTGGCACGCCAAGGATGTACCACCACCACCCCTGTCCTTCCTAAATAACATGTAATTATTTAAGAATTTTAAGCTCCACTGGATATTTTCTTTTCCAATTATAGACATTTAAGAGCTACTGGAATGTGTGCCTGTGTTCATGTTTTGTCTTTCGGGGATTGTACTCTTGGAGGGGGCTGTTTGGGCCTTTTATTTTATTTATTTATTTATTTATTTATTTATTTATTTATTTATTTATTTATTTATTTATTTATTTATGTTACCCTCAGGACATACAAGCATTGCAGAGGAGAGGGGCTCACATAAAAGCCAAAAAAGATGTCAAAAGCACGCGACAAGTGTTTAGGTATTGTACGCACAAAAATATACAAAATGTTAAAAAAATCGTGGTAAAGCAAATGCAATAAACGCAGCCATAAACGAAATCACACTCAGAGCAAAAGAAAAGCAAATGGTAAGCGCACATGATTCCCCGTAAAAGAACACAGTAACGGCGGATTGACACAAGCATACAATATACTAAAAAAAGAAACAATAAACAGCAATAAACGAAAAACTTAAAAGCACTTCTTACTAGAAAGCATTGGAAAAAAAACTTACAGCAAATTTGAATTTGACAATGCTTCCAGGAAATGGTCAGGGTTAGTAATGCAAGCTAATGAAGCAGGCAGATGGTTCCACTCATGGCACGTTTTCGGCGAAAAAGAATGAGAGTAGGTGACAGTGTTTCGGTGCGGGATATGAACTTTGTGTGGATGGTCAAGACGTTCAGATATGAAACGTATGGGTTGTATCCAGCGTGATTTGAGTACATGGTTATTATGATACACTTTCTGAAATAGGCACAGACGGGAGTTTTCTACGTGTAGCGAGAGGAGTTAGGTTCAGACTGGATTTCATAGAAGTTACAGTGGCCGTAAGATGATAGTTAGAAAGTATGAATCATACAGAACGGTTTTGTACAGCTTCAAGTTGTTTAGTTAAATTAGTATATCCAGGATCCCAAGTTGACGAAGCATGCTCTAGTATGGGGCGCACATAAGTAATATATTAGCATATAACTTTACATTTAGTTATGTTAAGCTCCATATGCCAAAGTTTGCACCAAGTAGAAATATTATTAAGGTCAGATTGTACGCATTCAACGTCAGAGGAACAAGTAATGTTAGGATAAAGCACACAGTCACCAGCAAAGAGGCAGATAGAAGAAGAAATATTACTAGGCAGGTCGTTAATGTATATCAGAAAAAGTAAGGGTCCTAGCACAGAGCCCTGAGGTACACCTGAGCGCACAGGTACCTCAGGGTAGTTAGCTTGGTTGGCAGACACAAACTGAGTTCGGTTAGAAAGAAATACTTCTATCCGTTGTAAGACTTGGGGATCAATTTTCAAATTACGTACTTTCAATAGGAGAATTTCATGATTAACTTTATCGAACGGTTTGAAAAAATCCAGAAAGACACAGTCAGTTACAAAAGAGGAGTCAAGAAATGCATGCAAGTCATTGGTAAACGTAATAGTTTGAGTTTCCCAAGAGAAGTATTTTCTGAAACCATGTTGGGAATTATGAAAAAACTGATTGGCCTCAAGAAAGTTAACCAAATGAGTGAATATTATGTGTTCGAGGATTTTATAAGGAATGAAAGTAATGGATATGGGACGGTAGTTTGAGGGGTTATACGCGTCACCTGACTTGTAGAGTGGAACCACCCTGCCGGTCTTCCATTCCCTCGGCAAGTAACTCTCGTCAATAGATTTGGTGTAAATGAAATACAATATAATTGAGCAGCACTCTTTAGTATTCTGAAGAAATTTAGAGTTTATGTCATCAGGACCACAGGAGGACGACCTTTTTAGTTTAGATATTATGGCAGCAATACCAGCAGGATCAAGAGTTAATGGGTCCATGGGGAAAAATTAGACTCTTGCATGGGGGGAAATCACTGATAAAGGGGTCAGAAAAGGAATTCGCGAAGCTATCATTAAGTACAGAGGCACACAAAATGGTTCGGAACTGGTTCTCCCGACATGTCTACCAGACAAATGTTACAGTCCTGCTTCGGTTTATAGTGCTCCAAAAACGCTTAGGGTTAGTTTTTAATAAGGGGGGTAAGGTACAGTGTAAAAAATTACTCTTAGCCGTTTTCAATGCTTTCGCGTAGGATGCTGCTGCTAGCTTATAGGCAGCGCACCACACCGAACTTGACGATTTTTTAGCAGCACGGAAGAGCCTGGCTTTTTTATTGGATAGTCTTTTAAGATACCGCGCATACCAGGCAGCATTAGAATTGCTGTACACATTCCTCAAAGGTATGTGTTTATTTATTAATTCTAAAACCTTACATCTGTAAGAGGACCATAAGTCTTCATTGCTTTGTTCCATGCCAGATGGCAACAAAGTATCCATAAAGGCGCAAAGTTCAGCGTTTATAGCCTCGAAGTTAGCTCTGTTATAATCTGTGATTAGTTTTAGCCGCTTAGGTTTTATATTGGGAGGAAGAAAAAAGTAAAGTGAAGCACGGCGTGGTCACTTAACCCAGGCACGTGCGTAACGGGAGATGTGATGTCAGGTGATGACGTCAGAATTCAGTCAAGCAAAGAAGATGTAGGCGTGACACGTGTTGGTTGACAGACTAGCTGTGATAAACTAAATTCGGAACAGACATTAAGAAAACAAGAAGCCTCGACAGACGCAGGATCGGCAAAAGGACACGCAGTGCGCCCATTTGATTGTTGAAAAATTAAAGTGTGTGAAAAATTAATTGTGTGCAGGCGCTTCTCTGCGCATGTGTCCAAGCTGTTAACAACTCAACAGCACGGTTTTGTGAGAGGGCGATCTGTTTTAACTAACCTCTGTTCCTTCCTGACCCACGTGTCCCCTGTGGTGTCAAACACAGTTCAGGGGGACTGCATTTACTTTGATCTATCAAAGGCATTCGACAGAGTCCATCATGAATTCCTCATACAAAAGCTAAGAGGCTATGGCTTCTGTCCCGCGCTCTGTAAATGGATGCTCATTTATTTATCAACGCGCCAAAATTATGTCTGTGTTCATGATATTTTGTCCATACCCTTTGTTCCGGCATCCGGAGTGCCACAAGAGTCGGTATTGGGCCCACTGTTGTTTCTTGTTTTTATAAATGATGTTGTCAATTGTGTAACTTATGGAAAAGTACTTCTGTTCGCGGATGATATGGAGCTGTTTTCAAAAATTCAGTCAACAGAGGACTGTGTAAATCCGCAGAAGGATATTTGTGCCATTTCGCAGTGGTGTATCAAAAATTGTTTATCTGTAAACACGTCTAAAACCAAAATCGTTACTCTATCGAGGCAGAAGGCGCAAGTGTTGTTTTCTTACAAGGTGGGCAACGAAGCTATTTTTCGCTTAAACGTTATCAAAGATTTAGGAGCACTTATTGATAGTCATATTGCCGCGAACAATGCATTGGGTTTATTTGTGTTTTTGTTTTTACCGCCCGACTGCGCCGGACTGTGTTATCTCTGTGCCAAGGGAAGCGCGTGTTCCATTCTTTCTTTCTGTGCCGCATGTGTTATCTGTTCTGATAGGGAGAGCATTCCGATCTAACGTGAACAGCCAAAGAATAATCTTCTTGGATCTACAATGTTCTAGATGTGAATCGACGGTTCGAGAACCACGCGCGCCGAAAGATAAAAAGCCTACAGAGCAGAGGCCGGGGAATTCGATCGCCGACGCTCGCTTGCGTATACGTCACTTTGCTGACTGCTACTTCGCCGCCTGTGTAATCTTTGAGTTGTTAGGGGAGCACAAGTTCGCTCCAATAAACTTGTTTCCCTACAAGACCACTGCGTCGTCTTTGGCATCGTGACATCTGGTAGAGGTGCTGGGTACATGAACCCTAAGCCATCGTCAAGCCGACAAGCAAGCCCAACTCGTGTCAGCCGCCGGCAGCAAGGTCTTCAACCAGAGTTTGGACTGCTTCCGGACAACGTGAAGAAAGAAGACGACGGGAAAACCACCATGATCGACGCAGGCACCATGACCAGCGCTTCTAACCCTGCCCTCGTCCTGCGACAGCCTCAGGAACCACCATCATTCCGAGGATCCCCCGGAAAAGACCCTGAGGACTGGTTGGAGAAAGTGGAGCGCGTCCGCATCTTTAACAGGTGGGATGAAGAAGAAACTTTCCGTCATGTATTCTTCTATTTAGAAGATACGGCCCGAACGTGGTTTGAAAACCATGAGAGCTCCCTAACTGACTGGACTCTCTTCAGGAGCGAGTTTCTCGAAACGTTCGCCACCGTCATGCGAAAAGAACGAGCCGCCCTTTTGTTGGAAACGCGGACGCAACACCCCAACGAAGGGGTCGTTATCTTCGTTGAGGAGGTGAAGCAACTATTTCGCCGCGCGGACCCCGAAATGACGGAAGAAAAGAAGCTACGCTTCTTAATGCGCGGTGTGAAAGAGGATCTATATGCTGGACTTGTCCGCAACCCGCCCAAAACCGTCGCCAAATTCGTGACCGAAGCCAGCACCATTGAGAAAGCCCTGGGAATGCGCGCTAAGCAGTATGACCGCAGCTTTATTGGCACGGCCAATACGAATTGCGTCGAGAGCATGCGCATTCCCGCAGATAGCCTACGCGAGGCTATCCGCGCAATAGTGAGGGAGGAGCTGCGGAAACTGCTCCCAACGCCGCCGCAACCACAAGTCTCTTCCCTTACCGACGTCATTAGAGAAGAAGCGCAGCAAGCGCTGGGAACTAGACGACGCCAGAAGCACCTCGCGAGCCGCAAGCCATGGCCTACGCGGCTGCTGTCCGTCGCCCTCGCCCACCTGCGCCCTATCGTCGCGAGGCGTGGTACCGTCGTCCCCTGTCGCCGGCCCGACCACCTGCGGTGCAACCCGCCGCCCCAAGGAAGACCGACGTGTGCCGAACGCCTGACAATCGACCGCTGTGCTACCACTGCGGAAAGGCCGACCACATCTACCGTCGCTGCCCTTACAAAAGGCTCGGTCTGCGAGGATTCTCCGTCGAAGCACCACGTCCCCGACCCGGCCAGCACCAATCGGAGATCGAAGAATACCTATCCAACACCAGCCGTGGACCAGCCCGTTTCAACCGATCGCCGTCACCCTACCCATACCAGTCGCCCAACCGCCGTAGCAATGCTGATTTCGCACGGGGAAGGTCCCCCAGCCCACGCGGCGGAAACTAAGAGCAGCAACTTGTGGAGGTGAAGTTTCACAACGGCGGAAAAATGAAAACCCTCCAACGACGCAAGGGCGCGCCGAAGACCGTGATTCACGACATGCCCTCATCCCGACGACCCGACCGAATCCTGACGAGACTCCCGAACACGACGACAGCTACACGGCGCAACGCGTACCCAACGTGCCCGTCGCTGAGAAGACGACAACAACTAGGCACGGTGCCCGACCGTCAACACGCACAAGCCGAGATGCGATGCCCCGACGCACCCGAAACTCAAGGAAGGCGGCGTCCGACGTCCAGTTGTCCATCGACGGCTTTGACGTAGTTGCCCTCATCGACACGGGAGCCGACTACTCGGTAATGAGCGGGTCATTCGCGTCTAAGCTGAAGAAAGTTACGACAAGATGGGACGGTCCGCATATACGCACAGCAGGAGGCCACCTCGTGACGCCAAGTGGAACGTGCACAACACGCGTCACCATAGACGGCACGACGTACCCAGCGGCGTTCGTCATTTTGCCTAACTGCTCCCGCGACGTAATTCTCGGAATGGACTTTTTGAAAAAACGGCGCAATAATCGATCTGCAGACAAAGTCGATAACTTTTTCCTCCGATCACTCCATGACGCCGGAATCGAACCCTGCACACCGCGCAGCTGTAAGGATCGCCGATGATCACGTCAACCCTTGATGGTCACCGTGTACTGTGAAGGTGCTGCTCCCGACGTCGACGCTATCGTGGAGAGTGACCAAAGGTTGCTTCTCGACCGCGGTGTGTCTGTCGCAAGAGGCATTGCGCGGTTTAAGCAGCGTAAATCCCACGTTTTGGTCACCAATTTCACACAGGAGTACCAGCATTTAAACAAGGGCGCTTCAATCGCGTTCCTCGAAGAAACGCAACAAGCAAGTGACGTGATCGCAGTCGCCGACTTTGAACGCGCACCCGACGATACCTTCAAGCTTCCGCATCCCTTCAACGTGAATCCGGCGCTGCCGCAAGAAGAAAGGAACAAGTTATTGGTGTGCTGCGTCGCTACAGCGAGTGTTTTTCGTCGAACTCAAAATTACGTCAGACACCTCTAACGAAGCACCGGATAATAACCGAGGATGGAGCCCGACCTACCCGACAGTCACCGTACCGCGTCTCTTCACACGAGCGTGAAGCCATCCGGACTCATGTCGACGACATGCTCAACGACGACATTATACAGCCATCGAAACGTCCGTGGGCTGCGCCGGTCGTACTCGTGAAGAAAAAAGACGGCACACTGAGATTCTGCGTTGACTACCGGCGATTGAACAAGATCACCAAAAAGGACGTGTACCCCCTGCCACAAATCGAAGACGCCCTCGACCACCTCTGCCATTCGAAGAAATTCTCATCGATGGATCTGAAGACACGCTGCTGGCAAATTGAAGTAGACGAGAGAAATCGAGAGAAGACTGCATTCGTAACCCCGGACGGCCTATACGAGTTCAAAGTGATGTCGTTTGGGCTATGCACGGCACCAGCAATGTTCCAAAGAGTCATGGACACGGTGCTAGCTGGCCTGAAGTGGCACACCTGCCTCGTATACCTCGACGACGTTGTGGTATTCTCCCGGACTTTCGAAGAACACCTTGCAAGGTTGCAGTCTGTACTCGAGGCCATCCGTACGTCGGGGTTAACGCTGAAGCCTGAAAAGTGCCGCTTCTCGTACGAGGAACTCAAGTTTTTTGGGCCATGTCATCAACGCCGCGGGAGTCCTGCCTGACCCGGCGAAAACATCAGCCATAGCGAACTTCCCAAGGCCAAAAGATAGGAAGGGCGTGCGCAGATTTCTCGGACTGTGCGCATACTACCGGCGCTTCGTCGCAAACTTCGCACGCATTGCAGAGCCACTCACACGCTTGACGAAAGATAGCACCCCTTTCAGCTGGGAAAATGCCCAAGAAACAGCCTTCTGCGAGCTGCAAAAATGCCTGCAAAGCCCGCCTGTGCTTGTGCTCGCGCATTTCGACGAAAACGCCGAAACGGAAATGCACACGGACGCCAGTGATATAGGCTTGGGTGCCGTCCTCGTCCAAAAGCAAAGCGGGTCCGAAAAACTAATCGCCTATGCCAGCTATGGTCTTCCAAGGAGGAAAAAACTACTCAGCCTCTGAGAAAGAATGCCTCGCGATTATATGGGCCATTTCGAAATTCCGCTCGTACGTGTATGGAAGGCCCTTTAAGGTTGTGACAGACCACCATGCGCTGTGTTGGCTCACCAATTTTAAGGACCCCTCTGGCCGTCTTGGTAGGTGGAGCTTGCGCCTGCAAGAATTCGACGTTACAGTAGTCTATAAATCCGGGAGGAAACACTCCGACGCCGACTGCCTGTCTCGCGCCCCCGTCGACCCACCACCACAACATTCCGACGAAGACAGCGCATTCTTTGGAGTCGTGATGGAAAGCGACCCAGCCGCCCAGCAGCGTGCCGACCCCGAGTTACGCGTAATGATCCTCCAAGGACGCAACGTCGCCGTTCCTAGGACCTTCAAACGGAACTTACCAGCATTCAGCCTGAAAAACTCCGTCCTCGTGAAGAACAATTTCAGCCCCGGAACCAGAACCAATTATCTTCTTGTCATTCCAACAGACCTTCGGGACGAAATTTTGGAAGCATGCCACGACGACCCGTCTTCCGGACATCTCGGCACTGCTCGCACTATTGGAAAAATCAAGACGAAGTACTTCTGGCCCGGCCTTGCATCCGACGTCACCCACTACGTCCGGAGCTGCCGTGACTGCCAGCGACGAAAGACGCCACCGATGAGACCCGCCGACTTCTGCAGCCGATCGCCGTCCCATCAAGGCCCTTCCAACAGATTGGAATGGACCTTCTGGGCCCGTTCCCTACGCCACGATCCGAGAACAAGTGGATTGTCGTAGCAACAGACTACATGATGCGCTACGCGGAGACCGCCGCTCTTCCAGGGGGACTGCAGAAGAAGTCGTCAAGTTTTTCATAAGACAAGTTCTGCTGCGACATGGAGCCCCTGAAGTGCTCATCACGGACCGCGGAACGGCATTTATAGCGGAGTTCATGCAAGGAATCCTACGCTACAGCAACACGGATCACTGAAGAACGACGGCGTACCACCCCCAAACGAACGGACTAACGGAACGTTTGAAGACGATTGCGGATATAAGACCTACGACGAAGTCCTCCCGTATGTCACGTTTGCGTACAATACAGCGACGCAGGAAACTACGCAGATGACACCGTTCGAGCTTGTCTACGGAAGACGGCCGACTACAATGCTTGACGCCATGCTGCCGCACGTAGAAGACGACGACCTGAACACCGACGTCCAAGGATACCTTCAGCGTGCGGAGGAGGCCCGCCAGTTCGCTCGAGTTCGTATAACGGACCAGCAGCTGGTGGATGCCGGTCGCTACAACCTCCGACGCCGAGCCGCCGAGTACCACCCAGGGAATCGTGTGTGGGTTTGGACTCCCATCCGACGACGCGGTCTTAGTGAGAAACTTCTGCGACGGTATTTCGGACCCTACAAGATTCTACGACGTGTTGGCCAACTTACCTTTGAAGTGATCCCCGATGGTGACTCCGGAACATCACGACGACACACGCGGCCCGAAGTCGTCCACGTGGTTCGCTTAAAACCTTTCTACGGACGATGACGAAATTTTATTTTTATTTGTTCAGGCTGTCGCTTATGTTAGCATCGGGTTGATGCACTCTTAGAGGGGGGGGGGGGGGGGGGTAATGCCGCGAACCATGCATTGGGTTTATTTGTGTTTTTGCTTTTACCGCCCGGCTGCGCCGGTCTGTGTTATCTCTGTGCCAAGGGAAGCGCGTGTTCCATTCTTTCTTTCTGTGCCGCACGTGTTGTCTGTTCTGATAGGGAGAGCATTCCGATCTAACGTGAACAGCCCAAGAATAATCTTCTTGGATCTACAATGTTCTAGATGCCGGGGTATTCGATCGCCGACGCTCGCTTGCGTATACGTCACTTTGCTGACTGCTGCTTCGCCGCCTGTGTAATCTTTGAGTGGTTAGGGGAGCACAAGTTCGCTCCAATAAACTTGTTTTCCTACAAGACCACTGCGTCGTCTTTGGCATCGTGACAATATTAATTTCAAACCGCATGTTGCGTCCCTTCGTAACACCGGTTTTAAACTACTGGGTGTAATTTCGCGCCTCATACTCAATTTCAAATGCCCGGATACCATCATCCACTTGCTTTGTTCTTTGGTGAGATCGCGTTTGGAATTTGGCTCCGTTGTTTGGAACCAGCTCCCAAAAACGTATTCCCACCTAATAGAATCAGTCCAGAAGCGCCTGGTTAGAGTTATCTATGACAGAAATTTCGAACGTAAGGTTTATTATGAATACCATTCTCTTTTAAATATAATAGGCATCACTGAGAGTCGCCGATGTTATCGTGACGCCATGTTTTTCAATAAGATACTAAATGGTCATTTTGACGCTCCCGATTTACTGCACAGCGTCAATTTACATGTCCCTCAGCAATTCAGGCGCCATTGCACATTATTTGCCCCCAGTATGCCACATAGCAAATCACCGGCTGAACGCCTGCAAATTCTGTGCAATCGTATGTCAACCGATATTGATTTCTTCATGCGTCAAAGTGTTTTTACTCGTACCTTAACAAATCTGTTTCTAATGCCATGACTTGCGGTTCTGCCTTCCATGCACGGTTATTTCACGGATAAATCTGTGCTCGTGATATCGGCATTTGCTTGTAGCTATATTAAATTGGTCATGTTTTTAATTTTAACGTTATCACATTTTACTATCTGACTTGTGTACCAATGTAAGAGCCTCTATGGTGTATTGGACACGCAATAAAACATGAATGAATGAATGAATGAATGAATGAATGAATGAATGAATGAATGAATGAATGAATGAATGAATGAATGAATGAATGAAAGTCACCGACAAGGAAAAGTGGCACACCCGGATAACGCACTGCAATCTGGTTCAAGCAATCGTGAAGATTCTCGTAAAAACAACTAGCACTAGAGGGGGACCGATAACAAACGCCAAATATGAATTTTTTGAAATTTTAAGTTATGCAACACCAAAAAATCTCTAGATTAGAATGAAGCATTATTAGAAAGGACTCCAAATGGTCACTAACAGCACTTAAAACAGCACCACCGATTTCGCAACCACGGTCACGTCTATACACCACGTACAGCCGGTAAAAGGCTTGTCTATAACACAGCGTTCGTACTCTCAGCCCTATCCTGCCCCGCCGGAGCGGGATTTGAATTAAACTACTGCGGAATTCTGAAGTATTAGCCCTTCGCTTTTGCCTCCGACATGTTTGGAACGAGTATGTTCCGGCAGCTTTCGGATGTAGCTGGTTGAAGTTGAAATCGCTGTTATAGACAAGCGTTTTACTGACTGTACTTTTGGTTGCACTGAAATAGCTCAGTAGATGCTATTTTACTTGACAGTCATGTCTCGGTAAGTGCAACAATATCACCCTCGGAGTCATTTATTAAAGCGCATATATGCTTTCCTTTTTACAGTACAGGCTACGAATGTTTGTGTAGAGTACGGACGCTTTATTCTCATATTGAGGACCACTACCCCCCGCACACTCCTAGCTGCCGCTCCGCTGTCCATACACCTGTCCTGAACGCGTCGACCGTGGGGATGATACAGCAGGTGCTGAGGCAGAGGGTGTCGCCTTAATTTCATGCACACAGTCAGCGCTAGCGTTGTACACGTAGTTTTTACCGCCAGCAGAGCGCCTATTGCGGCGCAGTTTGTAAGAGGTATTAAGACCTTTCCCGTACTCAAGCAATTTATTGCGGGCAGTTCGTGTGGTGAAAGGACATCTCTGATGTAAAAGTCGGTATCGTCCAGCAACAATCTCTTTGGCTGCACCAGCTCTTTTGTTTTGTAAGAAGCAAATTTACTACAATAGGCCTCTTATCTGGAGCATATAGGCCTATCCTATGAGCGCGCTCAATATTTTCTGCGGCGTAGTTTTTCAGAGGCAAACGAAACAATCCTCTGTTCTAATTCCTTCCAACTTTCCTTCGGGTTGTCTGCGAAACCGGAAAACAGAAGATTGTCGCGCCGCGAGCGGTCCTCGCCATCGTCAAGCCTTGCTCGATAGTAGAGTGATTATTTCATTAAGGAGACAATCAGTTTGGCCTATAGAAGCCATGTCACGCTGACAACCTTCAAGAGTAGTAGCCCGCTTCTTTGGGGTTTAGAGAATACCATATGGCATGTAATAACAGCAGGGAACGGGAGTACTTTCTTCTGCAGCCTTACCCTGACAGCTGAGGAGGTCCCGGAGCTCCCTCCTGGTAAACAGACAGGGAGCCCAACCGCCGGAGCTTGACCTGGGCTCCGACGGCCGCCGTTTGTGGTTTCTGCTCTCCACCTTAAAACTCGTTAGCACGGTTGGTTAAAACGTGGGTGTCGGGGCTAGGGGCCCGCGGTGTCGCTAGTACCGTCACCCAGATTACTCAAGGTGCCCCGTGCGGGGCGATCGGGACTGGGAAATGCAACCGGGTTTTACAGCAGTTGCAGCATAGTTATAGCTTCGGTGCACAATGCAATTACGTGTAAAAGCAAACTTCAAGACGTCAGCTGTAGCGAGCATTTTTAATTTGTAGTTTTCATCAGCAACTAATGCGTTTTCCTCGTCTGTAAAAATTTACGTATTCATTACGCTTGGGGATAAACGTTTGCTATTTTGTCTAATATTTGTATTATTGTTCACGCGCTGGAGATATTTCATTGGCCATTACCACATCGCGCGAATTCTATGCAACATAGCGTATTAACATAACCTTACAAAGAAGCGTTTGTCCATCGCGCTTCGCCGCTCGTTGCCGTTACCCGTCGCTTGATTTAGCCTAGGCGCTTTTCTTATAATTAACATTTATACTTTCTCCCATGGCACTATGCAAAAGACCCACTGACTGCAACTACTTCTGTTTTGAAAACCTAAAACTGTCCACAGACATATGCGCGAAATGGCAAGGACGCCATTACAGGGGATTCATGACGCACCAACGAGACCAAATGTTGCGTTTCGGCTTCCCATTACTATTTATAGATCGGCGGGGATGAACACAGAGTCCGCATTTGTTCACACGGTACACACTCTGCCACAGCTACTCCACTTGAAAGAATAACGGTTGCCCGCGAAGACTAACAGCCGGATTTGGTGCCGATTTTGCTCTCTTTTGCCTAAGAGTGGCGAGACCGTGAGAAATCGAGTCGCGGACACTCAACGACTGATGAGAGGATACTCCTGGAACCCTGGCGGCATTCCGTAAGCGCTCACAATCCCGCTGACTTACAGCTGAAGAGTCGGCTCTGGCTCTAACCCGAAAGACGAATTGGTGGACGGACCACCGCGGTTAGGAAGTCCTGAAGAGGACTGGCTACGGCTTTCTCACTCGTGCCAGCGAGTGACCTCTCTCAGGAGCTTGCATAAGTGCGCCCATGCTGCTGTCGTTCAAGGGCAGGAACCTCAGCCCGCCAAGCTGCTTGACCTCTCCCACAATTGTCGCCTCTTCAGGATATAGTGAGAGTGACGGCGTGGGTTATGAGGTTCCGCCGCAATGCCACCCCAAGCAAGCCGTCAGTATCTGGCCCGCTCCAAGTGACCGTTTGTTACAATGGCGACACCATCCGAGGGCGTTAATAACCTCATAAGTAGTGCCTTGCCGTCAACAATTTTAAGGAACTCTCTTTTAAATGCAGAGCATTTCAGTAACTCACGATGTCACCCGCGTTGACGTCCGTAGTCCGCACGCTCACTGCGCATGCGCGTCGAGTCGAGGCGATAGCGAACACTCTCTCGCGAGGGGCATTGGATTGGATTCGAACACTCTCTCGCGAGGGCATTGGATTGGATTCGATTGGATTGGCTTGGATTGGATTGGCTTGGCTTGGCTTGGATTGGATTGGATTGGATTAAAGTGGATTGTGTTGAATTGTGTTGCGTCATAGCCGCGGCACGTTGCGTCATAGCCGCGGCAGACGCGCTGGGGCCGGCGCATGTGCAGTACTCTCTCTTCCGCGGTTTCCTCTCCTTCGGGCGCGCTGCGCATATAACCGGTGTGCCGTTCTCCGGCGAAGCAACATCCGCGCTTGGCTCAAACACATAGAGTCCACGCCGCTTTACAAGTACGCCAACGTCGTCGACTGGGACCGGCTTACGCAGTTCCCTCAACGTATATAAGCGGCGGAGCGCGCGTTCGGAATTCAGTCAAGGGCGTCTTTGCTTGGCTTTCGCTTGACGTGACGCTTTGCTTGACTCGAGTAGATGCGACGCATTTACTCGAGTTCCCCCCGTGGGAAGATGCGGGCGGCTTTTTTCTATTGAAAATGGCTGTTGTGCCCGCGCGACTACATTTGGCAGGCTAACGTACTGTTTTTGGGAGAGGGTCATTGCTCGCTTGGTTCAGTGCTGTGGAGAAACATCTCGAGTCAGCAGGCACACTTTAGCCAGCTTGAATGCAAATTCAATGGGCTTCAATGCTAATCGACCAGACACTAATGCAGTACAGGCCAGTGCAGCGGCGGATTAATTCAGACATGCAATTTTTCTGACGCCTATGGCGTTGCGGATGTGACTGGCTTGTACGAACCCACACTTGTACGAACCCACACTGCCAACCTACGCTTGGACACGTGCGTGTGTTGCATCTATTTGTACTGATTGGCATCTGTTTTACCGAAATGTGAATAAAACAGCGATCTCTAAGACCTGGCGAGTTGGAAAAATCTGTAAAAGTGGTTAAGACAAAGTCGAATACGTCAGCGCTTGCTAGAGAGGTACTTGTCGGTTTGGTTACAAGCTGTGAGAAATGAAAAGTGCTACGCAAGTGAAGAATTTCAGTGGCTTCGCGGGAGGAACAGGAAACACTCGGGTCACTTCCGGGCCAAATTATTCGAGGGTAATTGAAGTCGCCTAAATGAAAGATTGGAGATTTGGGAAATCTGACAATAATGGTGCTTAATACGTCGTGAAGATCACTTCAAAACTATGAGAGCGTTCGGAGGTAGGAAACACACGCAAAAGATTGAGTTTTGGTGCTTGATGCGGTTACATGCACGATGCACTTCCAACGAAGTTGCCAGCGGAATATAGAACGACTGGAGATGATCAGCCACCGTAATTAAGAACATCTTCCTTAACTTGTGCCTCTATCATATCAATAAAAGCAAAACTATTTCTAGAATTCAAAACTTTCGCTGCACAATATTTCGCAGATAGTCACGTTTCCGTTAAAATCACTGCATCGCCATTACATGTATTGGTAAATGAGGATAGTTTGTCGCGCTCATTTACAATGCTGCGAGTATCGGCAGTGGGGCAAAAAGGTAATGCTTCAGTGCAGGGTCAATAAAAATTTTTCTTTTTTCTCCAGGTGCTGGATTTCCGCTTTAAAAATCCACCCATCGCGCTCCCTCCAGACGATCTCTCCTCGAAAAAATTGTTGCAATTATGAAAAAAAAAAATAAAGCGCCTTCCTTTTATTCCACCAGTGTCACTCATAATTACGGACTCACATCGGCACCGCGAAAGTACATATAGGCCAGGTTCCCCTCAACTTAGGCACATCGAACGGAATACTACATAAAGAGGAGAAATATGACGAGCAGTCAGCTAGAAAAGCAATGGAGACATGTCCCTTCACTGAAGAAGTGACGCCTAATTAAATTACGAGAACGAAGCACGCGTCGACCCAGTGAAAGATGGCGGCTTCGGTTTCCGATAGACTTCTGCATACCATAACATAAATATGCCACAACTGTACGAGCTTGTCGCGAGACATCGTTCAGAAAAGTTTTCAGCAAAGCTTATCTCTTAGTTGCGCGTTTAAGTCCCCAGAGTATGTACACAATACGCAAAAGTGTCACGTGCCAAACCGGCTTCGCAATTAATATGCTCCTCCCCCCTTCGTGGTATGAAGAAAAAGGAGACAGGGTAGCGCCCTGACCTCTGTATTCTTTCGTATATTCGTCCGGCACTCGCCCGCGATGCCTCTTCTCCAGATTAAAAGACGGCTGCCGTTTTTTTTTTCTTTTTTTATTTGCGGCCCTTTGGTTTTCACTCACGGCTGAGCCATCTCGCAACTTCCCTTCAGCGTGTGGTCAGCCTCGTTGTTCACCCCCTTCCCCTTCCCTCTTCCTGCTCTAGCCAGGTTCCCTTGTCGTATGTCCACATTACCCAGGGGGCGGTTGGCGCTCCGAGCAATTTGATTTTCTTGGTCCCCGAGATCGCTTTCCCGCGGCCTTTTTGTTCCCAGCTGCGCCCGTGTGCCGTTCATCATTTGCAAGCTTGAGTTATCATGCTTGACAGCCTCGCTTTTGAAGTCGCCGGGTGCAGCCGTGAACAGAACCTCGGCGAGTTTTCCGATCCTCGCTCACACGGAGCACGCCTAGTACTTACCGCAAACTAGGCCTCACCTATTTGTTCTTCCTTTCCTTATGCGCACCCCGCATCTGTACGCTGCGAACTTTGAGGCGCTCCGGTGCTGCGCGAATTGGTGAAACGTGGACGCATAAAGCGATAGGCGTGACTTCAATCGCGGGTTCTCTGTTGATCGTGAAATGATGACGTGACAGAGAGGAGGCGGGACCGCCGGGGACCCGGGGCCCCATCGACAACGTTGCGCGTCTGCGCCGAGACGCGCCAGAAGTGATGATGAGGGCTCCCAAGTATAACTCGATTACGCTCCCCAAGCGCCGTCGTTCAGGATCTTCAGGCAGGGGCGGTGCCTGCTAGCAGGCCGCATCGTTTGCCGCAACGGCGGCCGCTGCTTATTGCGTTAGGAGCGCTCTCGGCACGAGCGCAGGACGAGATGTACAAACGAGCCGCCATAAGCCCTCGGACACGATCGGCGGCAGAGAATGTCGCTTCCCGGCGCGCGTTACCCGCACTCGCTTGACGGCACGTCTTCGTGGTTGATTTCTTTTTCATCCTTGCTCTTCATTCGCATGTAGTGTGCGGTTGGAGAGCGCCGCTGCAGGTCAGCAGCCCCTGTCGGAGTCCCCGAAATATGTATGACACAGCGACGTCGTTTACGCTGCAAGGCGGCGACGAGGTTTGCGGGTGTTTGAGCAGTTGAAGGGTGACGCCTGCCTGGCTAATAGGACGGCGTCACGAATCTAGAAAGCACGCCCTTTTTTTCAGCTGAAAAGCTAGGAAACTCGTAAATGAGAGCGCCTCTTTTGCCCGTGTGAGCCTTTTTTTCTTGAAAACAAAGATGATGTGAGGTGTATGTTTTTGTTTGAAGTTCGTTTTGCAGAGACAAGGGAAGAACCCTGGCCAGAAGCGCGTTGGCACTAGTTCCAAACTTTGCAGTGATGATGATGATGATGACGGCTGAAGACTTGCCCTTTGAATCAAGGTGCCACCTGAACTGCGCATGTAATTTAAGTACTGCTCGTTGAATTTTACAGCGAAGCTGTTGGCATCTCGTTGGGGAGGGTTTTGCGTGGGTCTCGGGGTGCAAATGAGGAGGCGGAGGAGGAAGCAGGTGGAAGTGAAAATAATGAGAGAGAGAGAGAGAAGAGACTTTATTGAATGTTCGCCTGCAGGAGGGACGAGCAAAGGCTCCGCGGAGCCACCCCGTCTCTCGACGCTGCCTAGGGCGTCCTCGAAGCATTGCCCCGCAGGCGTCCGCCAGTTCGGCGCGCGAGGGGCCTTCGGGGATGTCCCCTCGAGGCCTCCGTCGGCGCCTCCCCGGGCTTCTGCCTGGCGAGAGCCGCCTCGAGCTGCTGGACGGCTTGCAACTGCTCCGTCAGGTCCGACGATGCAACCGCTCGTGCGATGGGATCCGGCAGCCGCCCCTGTGGCGCGGCCGCTTCCGTTGGGTAGCGAGAACAGTCCCATAGGATGTGGGTCAGAGTTGCTCTGGCACTCGCGACACCACGCGACACCACTCACTCCCGCGCCCCGGGCGGAGAGCGAGGAAAGAGAAGTGACTAAAAGAATGGACGCAATTAAAAGCTTCACCTTCGCACAGGCCTGCACCGAGAACAGCATCCGAAACAGCATCTTCTTTCAGGGAGGGGCCCGGCTGCTCGCCTGTGGGACTCAATATGGCGGCGAGGAGCGGCGAGTCCCTTCATGAATATCCGGCGCCTCTCGCACGAATGCGGCCAGTTCGACATACAGGGGAAAGTCGTGAACGCGCTTGCGAGCCTCCAAAACATGGTGGCCGAAACGTCATTATCGGTGGGAAATGCGCTGGAGATGTGAG
The DNA here is from genome assembly GCF_048455015.1 of Haemaphysalis longicornis. NCBI lineage: Eukaryota > Metazoa > Arthropoda > Arachnida > Ixodida > Ixodidae > Haemaphysalis > Haemaphysalis longicornis. The sequence goes on from NW_027526203.1 coordinate 68,833,091, forward strand.
AACAGGCAGGAGACGACTTGCCTGTTTCCAATACTCTGGTTGGATCCGTCGTATAACTGGCAGTTCTTCTAAGCCATAATGCGCTCCAAAATAGGTACAAGAGCGGCACTTACGGTGTGATGCAAAACGTAATTAACCGAGTCGGCACGCTGCGCTCCTTCTGTAAAGTGACCTAACAGCTACCAAACCACTTTTACTTACAAAAACAATGCGCGGAATCGAGTTAACACTCTACAATAAAAGAATATTTGGCATTACTAGGGCTCGGACCAAAGAAGTTCGCCCGCAAACACACTATTCTACCCCTAGGCTACTGAAGTAGAATAAACGGAGCCATTTGAACAGTTCCAATAGGAGTGTTCCGAGCAAGCAGTAGATGGCGCTGGGTGCGCTCAGGAAACGCCGGGCTTCCACCCCCTCGAGGGAACGGAATCTCGCTTCTTTCTAGTAGCGCTTCGGACGAAATAAAGGTCTTCCAACTAGCATTTCTTTATGCTAATTTCTTTTACCATGTGTTTGATTTGTCAAACTTCGCTGGCTATCCACTTCTGCGGTCAAAGGTGGCTCCTAAATATTTTTCGAGTGAGACTTGATCCAGACGGAAACTGTAGCCCCACAACATCTTTGGGCAGAGCATCGCGGCCTACAGCGCCATTGGCGAGAGCAAAAACACAACAGAGAACTCCGCCTTCGAGTATCTCGTTTCGAAGCAGAAATTCTCAAGTACTCAGCTCAGGTTACCCGCACTTGGTGGATTGAGACCGGTGATGGCATTAAAGGTAGCCTAGATATGAAGCGCTGTTAGTCACTCTTGAGACACCTCCTCGATCCGACGGGCTTTGAGGCGGAGCAACACAACTGCATCACAATCATATTGCAGAGCTCCTGTGGGGATGACCAACAACTGCTGCACACTGAGCCACCATTAGGCCCTCGGTTCCACTAACGCCGTACCGCCGCTCGCCCAACGAAACCCTGGACGCACGAATCTCGGATGCAGAAGTGAGAAGCGCTCTCCTACTGATTCGGCCCGGATCCGCATCCGGTGCAGATGGCGTGACCAACAAAGTTCTCGACAACCTAGACGGTATCTATCACAGCCCAAACGGCCTACTTTAATTATTACTGGACTCAAGGCATCCCCCTGGTCTCAAGGCTTCCCCTAGCATGGAGACATGCCTCCCTAACATTATATAAAGGCCACCTGCAAAAAAAAATTACCTGCCCTAAATTCTGTTTCAACGTGTGCTATAGAGTCCCTTGTGAACTAAATTTAAACTCCATATGTGCGCAGAATTTTTATTTGAATTGTTTGACAACACGCCGCACCAGCCGACGATGCGGCGCAACTGACCGCCACTGCAGCAAACAGTGTCGTCAGAGGCAGGACTTCCGTTGCTTCCGTCTTCACTCCTCAGCGGCCTCACGCGAGTGAACAGCGTAATTTGTGACATGAATAATTGCTTTCACGCGTCTATGAAATGCGAGAAGGTGAAAAAGCTCTGGGTCGCCGAGACTAAGAGAGCAGCAAATCCGCGGCGGCCGCTTTTCTGATGGAGGCGAAAAGCAAAAACGCCCGTGTGTACGAGATTTCGGCGCACGTTAAAGATCCCCAGGTGGTCAAAATTAATCCGGAGCCCTCCACTACGGCGCGCCTCATCGCCTACGGCGCGTCGGCGCGTTAAACCCTACAATCAATCAATCAAGAGAGCAGCAAATTCGGACAGCCGGGGCCGGTCGACGCGAGGCGTTGCGCCGCCAGTGACAGGTGCACAACGGCTCATTTCGCGGTCGCGACAGCGGCAGCAGGCTTTCGGTCAACTGTACGAGTACGCGAGACGCGAGTACGGCCGACGTGAGACGATACGCTGTTAGCGCAGCTGGTCGGCGTGCGAAGAAGTACGCTAGCTGTGCGGCACACTGCACGCTCGCGGCCAGGAGGCTCTACATGTACGCGATACACGACTACGGGGAACTGAAGGCAATACACTGTTGTCAAGGCCGGTCGCGGCGCGAACAATACGACAGCTACGCGGCGCCCTGCACTGAATTCAGTTCAAACCACTTCGCCAAGAAGCAAATAAGAACGAGCTGCTGTTTGGCAACATTTCACTCAACGGTAAGGAAAAAAAAGGAAAATGGGCGATACATTTGAAGAAATGGGTAAGAACAAGGTTGGCAACATTGAGTCTCGGGAGAGGTCGGCTTGCGAAGATACTGCAGCGCTTTTATCGCTACACGGCTTTTTATATAGGCGGTAATTTTTATTTATCTAAAGATTTCGCGCGGCCACCCAGCTATCAGGAACGAAACTGCGCGTGTAAACAAACATAATAATAAAATTCTGGATTTGAACTTTGCAATATGTGCTGATAGAAATGGAATTCGTACATGCTACCGGCATGTTTCGGCACTTTCCTCCCACGGTAGCTTTTTTTTCTCTCCCAGGCGCCGGGTGGTTCGACAAGCACAGCCAATATGCACTGTGGCAGCGCCAATCTAGCGCTCAACACTGCTGTTTATGTACTAGCTCGCAGCTTCACAGCGACATCTCCCGATGCCCGCGTCTACCTTTTACCGGACAGCCGGACGGGTGGTGCCACTACTAGGCGCAACCCTCATTAGTGGAATGAGCCGATGCATTGGACTACGCAGCCTCCCGTTGTTTTTGCCGTGTTTGCATCTGTGCTTTGAATGTCTTTGTGGTGTTGTGAGCGGATGTTTACGGTGAAACGAAGCCTAGACAGATGTCTTGGGTTCATAGATGCAATAACAGCTACGTAAACTTGTCGGACGCTTCTAAAGTTGGGTATGGGGTACAATGAAATGGGCACTTCTTGCAGCGATCTACGCTTCCCTCAACCCGTTCTGAGTAAGAATGAAACTACTATTATTAGTAATCATTTCTTCTTATATGTACAATAAACGGCTACGTAAACTTATTTGACGCTTCTAAGTTTGGGAATGGGCTAATTTGACAGGAGCGCTTTTTGCAGCACTCGGCGCCTGGCTCTGCGCGATCTGAGAAGGGAATAAAACTATAAATATTAGAATTCATTTCTGCCACTTTAAATTATGAGCAGCTGGTTTCAATGACTACGGTTTCCACGCCAGCCTTAACGCTGGGATACCTTGATACGTGTGCTTTGAAAAGAATGGCACTTATGTCGAGATCGAACACCGTGTGGCCGTGGAAACGTCGTGACCGTTTACACTTTCTTTCTGTATCCGTGATCTTTGTGCCTTCGGTTTTGGTTAGCGACACTGTGACAGCATGGGAGTCTGAGAGCCGAAGCGGAAATCTCAGGTTTGTAGTGGTCATTTTATAAAGAACCAAGGTTAATCGATCACCCAACAGCCCAAGCTACAAACAATACCCCCTGCCCTTCCCATTTTACCTCCTGCCAGGAAGAAAGCCTGCACCGATACTTAAAAAATGTGGCAGTGTTAACGTCAGCCTGTTTTTTTTTAATGCTTAAGTATTCTTTACCGAGTACCTAAAAGATGGTGTAGTGCCTTGTGAAGGAAACAAAAATGCGCGTCTAATCGCCTCAAATAGAGGTGCATCAGCCCGAGTCCTCCAGCACTAACGCATTCCCGACACGCATTTCTAACACGCGTTAGGATTTGGAGAGGGGTGCATGGAAGTGCAAAATCATCCAGCCCTCCTTTAACGATGACGATGGTTGAACGCGAAGCTTTATTCGTGCGAAATCGAATGGGAAAAGGCCAAAGTCAAAGACGCTGTGTTGAAAAGATCAAAGTGCGTGCTGGTCAAATTCAAAGCTCAACTATATCCAGAAGGCAATCAAGAAAACCCACACGAGAAAGCTTCGCGATGAACCATCATCGTCGTTAGACGGAGGTGGGCATGATTTTTCAAGCGTAGGTGGCAGCTTGTAAACCGACCGCAGCATTCAGTTGTGAAGCTGAGTACAGGTTCCCAGCACAACGCCATACCCACTGAGCCACCGCGGCAAATACAAATTGAATGACAATTCTATTCCGACACAGACGGCTACACGCGTTACGATGCAGGCAGCCACACTTATTGATATATTTATCTCTAATATCAATACCAGTAACTTACTTTGAGGTGTACTACACAGTGCAATCAGAAGACGCCGGAGTTTCCGTCAAAAACACGCACGAAAATCAAAGTTTTTTGCTTCCAACTTCGGAAATATTGGCACTATAAATTGTAAATAAATGCGAATAATTTTAAACGAAGGCGTGCGCGACCTGTATCTAACGACAAGAAATCCAAAATTGTCATTGCCCATGAGGACACAAAGGCGCTAACAGTTGAATATAGCCATTCAATTGTTCAATGGCGATTCATTGGCTTAATTCAGCAAGCCCAGTGCTCATATTCATGTTCAATGGTTCCTACCGCTCGCTGGAGCGTCGCATATAGTGAAACAGGCATGGAAAAGGGTACTGCAGGGCTTGGAATAATGATTTAAAAAAGCGCTACACTTGGGTACAATTAAGTTAAGAACAGCATTATCTCAACGGCGTATCACTCTGCCGAAACGACGGCCCCGGATATCAGTGCGGGCGCGCGTTTTGAGAGGAAGTTGCGCTTAATGCGTAACATAGTTAGCCTGCTTTTTCTCACGTAGTTTCTCGTATAGCTGTAGTAACTTATAAGCAGATTAAGCCTGAAAAATCACTAAAACGACTCGCGTCATGTTCTATATGCTAGCAGTAAGGCGTGTTTTGCGCCACGCGGAGGAACAGCTGGCTGCTGTGGTGAGGCGCAGTTGGAGCATACTTTGTTGTGCCCGAGTATGGGCATCGTGCCATGCAGTTTCAAGTAAACACGTGGCGCCACCTGGTAGCGGCGGAGGAGGTTTTTCCAAACTAGAATAAACATACACGGACCAGCTGCTTGCGACTGCGATATGCACAAAGCACATGGTACCAGAAAAGAAATAAAAAAAAACAGAACCACAGTTGCATTTGCGTATCTGCAAGCTACTTGGCGTGCAACCGCTGCGAAAAATGCCATGCCGTAAAAAATATACAGATTGCCTAAAAACGAAAACAGAAGGAACGCTACGCAGCGGCACAATAATAAACAGATGGGCACACACCAGCCATTCAACAATTTCATTGAAATGACTCTCAAATATTTCAAACATACGGCCCTGTAGAATTTGTAGTTTGCTTTTCTGGCACAGCAGGTCCAAGGAGTTTACGTTCAAACGAGGTTAAGTGGAGCTTGTTGCGGAAAATATTTTTGCTGGCAGACAAGATGCAGGAGCACAACTGACAGTCACGTACAACGCTATGAAACACTCTTCATTATTCCAAATGGTCTTTTTTTCATCGGCACTACGAATGCGAGAGGAACCGTTTGTGCAAAAATTATAGCTCCCGCTGTGCGCTCTACTACGTCGGTGCCATGGTGGCTATGTCGAACGATACATGTGTAAACAACAAGGTAAATAAACGTTTAGAGGCTTTCATGAAAGCTTCCTCACGCATCTACGTCCACAAATATTGGCATGCTAAGCACTCGTTTAAACCTATGAAACCTTATATGAAAAGCGTAAAGAGATATTTGTATTAGCCCATCCAGCGAACACTCATCGTAGTTTCGGCAGTTTAAGGTAGCGTTTTGCTGCGCAGTTGCATTTTATTTTCAAATACTGCTTCTACAAACCTGAATTTTCTGGCTCTTGAAGCCGTACATCCTTGGTGTCGCAATATACACACGAACGCCTCGCCGTGAGTTCACACACACAAAGAACACTACTGGCATCAGCAACGCACAGTGAAGTTTACACGGGAGAAATTCGCTTCTGCAAACACCGTGAAAGTCGCGTCGTCGGTATTCTCTTCTCTTTAAAGTCGGGTGGGGTGAATCGAGCATGACCGGCTCGAGAAAATCGCCGGGGAAACACCAGCTTGCGTTGACCCGCCATGTTGACGGCCTGAGTCGCCGCTGTGTCGCCGCCGCTCGGCGACGCCTCCACTCGCCACTTCACTCTAAGCGGGTTAAGCTCTTCATGTGCTTCGAGTAATGCGGCCTAAAATGCGTGCGTTTGGGCTTGGACCAGAAGAAACTTCGAATAAAGTGGTATTTCGAGTAAAGCGAGTTCGTTATAACGAGGGTTTACTGTACCTTACTAAAAAATTAGAACTGTATGGGATACGAGGCACTCCACATGAATTCCTGAAATCTTACTTCATCGTCTACAATGCTTCAAATAGGGCAACACGCATACTCATTTCATACTATTACTGGTGGTGTACCACAGGGTAGTATTTTAGGGTCCCTACTTTTTTTATGTATAAATGACCTTGTTTTGACTGACATAAAGCCGGGATGTGCAATTTATGCAGAAGATGCAAGTTAGTTTTTGACAGGCAGCTCCACCCAAGCTTTGGTTCTTGTTATAAACAACATTCTGCTGAAGCAAAGGTTTATCGTGGTGCAAACTCCATACTTGTAAACATAAAAAATACGATCAAAATTTTTATATTTTTATAAACACAAACACTCATTATCTATAAACATAAAAAGTACACGACAGTTTCCAACTCAATCCCATATGTATAGAAATTCACGGGTAACGTTTGTAGATACCATTAAGGATCATTTTTTTTAAATAAGCCCGTGAGCTGGGACACTGATATTCAGTAAATCCTGGGTAATTTGGCAAAGTGCACCGGAATCCTCGCAAAATTTCGGTATTTTTGTCGGAGCATATAAAATTAATCATTTATAATTCTCTTTTTGTATCGCACCTAAATTACTGTTTTTTTAGTCTGGGGTACAACCACTGCAACAAATATCATTAAAATATAAATGGCTCGCTGACACTGAAGAACTCTTAACTCGTTAATAATATCACCGATTAATACTATTTGCGAATATTATTTGTCTTGAAAATATAAGCGATGTGTACAACACAGCCAACTAAGTTTTCTTCGAATACCATGTCTTATTAATTTGAAATACCATTTGAAAATAATGTGCTCGGAAAACAAAATTGTCACATTTATTTTTATCGTACAACGCACGGAGAACAAACGCTCCGACAAACCCTGCCCTCTCTTTGAAATAAATATTTCTCAAGAAATATAATTCCAAAAAAATGTTCACTAGTTGACCTTGAAAGTGCATTAGCTGTCTAATTCTTTCATTTTCCATGTTGTGTCTACCAGGGTGTCGAACCGAAAAAAATACCGGTTCGGTTACGGTTCGGGTTCGGGTGAAATAATTTCGTTCCGGTTCAGTTCCGGTTCGACAAAATCACGTACCGAACCGGTTCGCGAACCGGTTCGGGAGCTTGAACCGGTTCGCGAACCGGTTCGATTAGTTGAATTATCACTAAAATTAGAAAAAAAACATTAACTAGTTTAAAACGACCGTCAAATCAAAACACAAACTGACATTCAAAATGGTGCTGCTCCCCAAGGGCAGTGGCGCAATTGCAAAGGAAACTTTAAACAATTAGGAGATATTAGAAAAACACATGAAGTGGCGACGATTTACCACCTTCTTTATCGCTCAGACTTTCTGTTGTCCTAGCAACTATTCATAAAGCCAACGCCAAGAGATATGATGGTGGGATATATTTTCTGTCCTTTCCTTTTTTGTTGAAATCGCCATTGTCGCTATGCAATCGCCCATCACGCTAACCTTGAGGCCTTAAATTTAGTCCTGCGTACGGGCGTGTTCAAATACCAGCGCTTAATAACAATGGCGCACATTTTTTATATTTGTAACAAAACAGAAAAATTCTACAACAGGCACATAAATACTACCAATGAATTATATTATTTGGTAACCCTGAATAATTTGTTAGCTGTCACCTTATCGAATGTGTTAGCCACACTTTTGTTAAAAGTAAGCTTTAGTTACGCTCAGTCACTGCATTATTGCTCTGACCACTGCAATTCCTTTTGCGATACCGAAAGTGTGCATTACAATCAGTATGTCATCGTACCGCCTGAACCCCTACCATCGTTCCGTGTGCTACATTGCGGAATCTTATAACAGGTAATGCGGTTACAAAATGAAAGGGAAATTTGACACGTGGAGCATGAGATGGGACTTTTTGGGTAGACGCTCTTTAATTCGTCCACAGCAGTACTCCCCTCCGGAACGAGTAGCAGTAGAAGCAATGTAGCGAGTTGGGCAAACGGCTTAGCAAACAGCTTAGCCACTGAGCAGCTCCTGCGGTCACACTTGTCAAGTATTAATAATTTGCAGGTGTCGGACCCTTTCAACAAATTATGAAATGCAAATAGTTTGTACACATCGGGTGTGAGCTTTCGCTGTTGCGCAGTGGAGCACTCCTGCAGCCTGATTTCTCCAATGAAGTCGCAGCTAGGGAAGGGCAAAGTCGTTTTATATCACCTGCAAGCTGCCGAGAATGACATTTCGTTTGGTCAGCTTGCACTACGCTCGCGCCTCCAGCAGCAACAGACCAATGCTACATTGGTGCTCATTCATTTCCCCTGTTGTTACATAAAGCGTGATAGTGTTCAATTGTCTGGAGGGGAAAGTGCGCGAGAAAGTACGAAGTTGATGGTACGGGAAAGAAAAAAAGGCCTGAATTGCATTGACTGTGCAATATCAACAACAGAGGGTCGAACCGTTTCGGAATGAACCGGTAACCGTTATTTCTTTTTCCGGTTCAGTTCCGGTTCGGGTTCAGCGTGCTCAAAAAATAACGGTTCGGGTTCGGGTTCAGTTTCGGAAAAAATACCGGTTCGGTTCCGGTTTTCGGTTCGGTTCGGTTCCGGTTCGACACCCTGGTGTCTACATATTTTTCCTCTCTTGCTACGCATACCTGTTTTTAGTCTCGTTTTCCACTGTTAGTTTTATGCTGTGTTCTTTTGCTCTGTTTATATCCTTTGTTCGTAAATTCGTCTGAGATTGTGCTGTTCTTGTAAATATATCAGATAATAAGGTCATGCACGCCCTGTGCGTTTTCGCTCCATGCCTTGCACGGTGGGAGCTAGCTCAGGCGTCCCTCATGTGGTTTTTGTCCTGGCCTGCCCGCATTGTTCTCTTTGGCGATGTAAAGAAAACTTAATTTTGGCTTTGACTACTTTGATTTTGTTGCGCATAATACGACTTACATTCAGTGCGAAAAACCATCTAGGTTGTCACGTGCCTATTCTCTGTTTGCGCTAAAATTGGTGTCACTGATATTCTAACGAAGCAAACTTTCGAATGAGCAAAATTTGCATTTGGTCTTCCTGGCCCCTTTAAGTGCCCTATTCTGCGAAGGACTGTTGTTTCTGTTGTTAGGTCAAGAAAATGACCGCCGCTCTAAAGAGTAAACAAACACTCGGTCTTAGGTGACGCGATGGGTTGTGAACCCGGGTGTTGTGTTCTCTTTACTAATGAGGGCTGCCGGCAGCTAATACAAGAATAGCTAAAGGTATAGCCACAGGTACAAGTAAAGTACAAGAATAGCATGTTTAGCGTTTTGTTTTTTAGTCGCGGGAACGCTTTTCGCATTCATAGTTTCTAAGGAGAATGAAAGCGCGTGTAGCCAGTAGAGATATTGTGACGTGGCCAAGATAGACGTAGGTTTCTTAAAAGAACAAACCTTTCCGGAGCGAACATGTCCTCTGCTGAGAACAAAAAGGATACACAAGCGGCGAAGGAGCCGTTAACAAAGCGACGTTCCAGCCGAGTGTCGGCGAATCGAATGCCGCGACGTTTGCTCTGCGAGCATTTATCTTTGCACGTGTACATTCTGAAAACGCCGAACTAGATCGAGAACAGTTGCGATTATTCTGATCTACCGACAAGTCAAGACTCTCTCCCTATAAAATCCGATAGCCTGCGCGGCATACAAAAGGAAGGAACGTAACACGCGGTCCGCTTCGAACACAGATAACACCGCCGTGCGCGGCCAGACATTGGATACCAAAGATATAAGTAAACAAAAAAACTACCTAATGCAAAATTTGTGCGCAGAGTGTACTTAAGTCTTCTCGGTCACGGCGCATATCTGATTTGACTTATTGTAGGGTTTAACGCGCCGACGCAATGCAGGCGATGAGGCGCGCCGTAGTGGAGGGCTCCGGATTAATTCTGACCGCCTGGGGATCTTTAACGTGCGCCGAAATGTCGTACACACGGGCGTTTTAAGTGCGAATGCACTTTATAAGCGACCCCAAACCATCCACCGCCGGCGGCGGCGGCGGCGGCGTCCGCAGTGCTCCTCTATATTTAAAAAAGAAACAGCATCCGGCGCCAGGTTTCGATCCGAGGACTTTGCGGCCGCAGCGCGACGCTCTACCGACCAAGCCACGGACGCGACGCTGATATCAGTGTTAGTGACGCGCCTTATATCTTTAACGCATTCAAACTACGTCGTCAGCGGCGTGCGTTGGCGACTCAGCGGCGTTATAGCGGCTTGATAACTGCGTGGTGTACACGTGATACTACAAACCCGATGGAAGAGATGGAAGAGAAGGCGGCGAGGCGGTGGGCTGCGGGGGCCGAGCGCAAGCGCCGCAAGCGGGCCGACAACCGTGCATTCGCACTTTCACATTCTCCCCCTCGGGGAAAAGCGGGGGAATTTTTTTGCTTTTCGCCTCCATCAGAAAAGCGGTCGCCGCGGCCGGGAATCGAACCCGTGACCTCGCACGGCGCATATCTGCTGCGTTTCAGGAAGTGATCGCGTGGTCCGCGAAGCCACGGCGGCGGCCGCTACTTCGCCGTTATCTCGCAGCGCGTCGCCGCGGCCGATCATGTTGTCGTAAATCGTGTTTGAACCTCCCGTGCAAATGTCGCGTGGTTCGGATGAGCCACGCAACGAGGAGGACGCGAAGCACATCCATCGGTTGCCTCACTCGTTGTTCAGCTCTCACCCCTGAGTGCTGCAGTGCGCTGAGGCAGCACTCACTCGTGGGTTCTCTGGTAAGCCTCTGCGTCGGCGGCACGAACAGCGTCTCAGGAAGTGAACGCACATCATTGTCGAGCGCACGACGGCACGCGCTGCAATGGCGTCATCTCGCAGCTCGTCGCCACCCCCATCATGTCTCACTGCCTCCCCCTCACTTTCTCCATGCGTCGCTGCCGAGGAGCGTCTCGTGCGGGATCAGCATACTACCCACTCTTTCCTCCGCCGTTTTCTTTCTGTCTTCGTTCGCTCGGCTACGACGCCGACGCCGATGTCAAACCACAGAAGTGGCCGCCATAGGGCTGCGCACTAAAAGGCATGGCTTGACAAAACTTGTTGAGCTAGTTTGTTCATGCTTACTGGAAAGAATAGAAGGGGCTCAAAACAGACGAAGAGTAAGTAGACGCAAAAAGCATACATGGTGTCTGTATGTGTTCTTTGTATTTGCTTCATCTTCGTCTGTTTGCGCCCCTTCTATTTCCAAAAGGCAACCTTCGCGGCAATATTCACACCCAGGGAAACGCTGTCAACAGTGTCCTTTTTCTGAGCCTGAATGGCACTTTATTGTCTTGCGGGAAGAAGAGGCCGATAATTTGGTGAACATACGGAGGGAGGAGGTGACGGTAATTCGAGGCCCTCGGTAGAGAGACGGGAGGTGCGAGGGGTCAGAAAGTGTTAATTGGGAAACGCGGCAGCAAGTCTGCATGCTTGTGCTGGCGTTCTACATGGTTGTTGGGGCCAGTCAGCGGCCTAATGTGAATTAATTGATAGGCTCTCCTCACTTTCTGTTATGACGCCCGTGGGAGCCAAGGTTTTTGTCAAGCGTTTTTGCTGGCTCACGATTAAAAGTATTATTTCCTCGGGGGTTGAGTGAATACGTAGGTCTTGGCGGTCCACGGGTCGGCGGTGCGTGTGGGTCGCTGCTGTCGCTGGGCCAAGTTGGTCGGGACAACTCGCTGCAAGTGGGCCCTGCTTTATGTGACAGCGCTGCTGATCCTGGGCTCTCTTGGTGATACTGCACATTGGTGGACTTCTTTTATTGCGATAGTATGCCCGTTCTGTCGCACACAACTAGTAATATTGTGTGGTGATCCGAAAGAAATCTCCCGCCCCACCGCACGCTCTTCGTCGGAAACTTCTTACTTCTTCGAAGAGTATGTCTATGCAATACGTTCTTCTCAGGAAACAGTAAAGCTCATTCGTACTGAGAGCTGCACCCCCCCCCCCCCCCCCCCACTCCCAAACATCACACCCTAGTTAACATAACTGGTGGACCACTGTTCCGCTTTCGCCTCTCTGGGAATCCAGTTTGAAGGCGTTCAGGCTCTTACTGAGCAAAGCGCCATGCACTACTATAGAAAGTTACGCCAACAGGATCGAGAATACCGAAGACCGTGCTCTCCGCTCAGATCTTTGTATTTTTTATTGGCTTCGGTGACGAAAAAAGGAAACATCGGCACAATCCGACAATTCATACTCAATATCTCCAACGAAACCTCTCAGGTGTCCCTCGAATGAAGTATAGGCGAGCTCGCAGTAAAGGCTGGTTTACACCGAAGAAAAACTTCCCCGTCGTCATGCGTTCCACACACGCAAAGCCAAGTAAAATGTTCTTTCGATTTCCAAGAAGCTCAAGGATTCAGTCTACGCGCGTCGGTGGGCACTGCCAAGCCGACGTGCGCAGAAAGGCCTAAGCACGAGCGTAAACGATACAAGCACCGTCATGACAAGCTTTTCATTGATAAAAACACCTACATCTTCGATCGTTTACGCAGTCGTTACTCTATCCCAGCAGCCACCACTTCCCACTTTTCCCTTAATAAATGCAATCAGTGAGTCTTTATCACTAACATCCGCCTAAACGCGATTATCCTCGCTTGCTTACATAGCGATATTTTCCGACTTGAGAGCGTCACCAAACAAGGCGATGCTGATAAAAGGTCACCACCGACTTCCGTGCATCGCTCTCAATATTACACACCCCTAGAGATGCTATTCATAAGATGCAATAATTCTTATCCGCCTCTAGTAGTTAGTGCAAGTACCGCACCCCTGACGCTGACCCTACATTCTTAAAAAAGTTCAAAGCCCCTTGAATTTACCATGTCAACCACAGCGCACACATGTGCGTATGTTCACTCATCAACTTCATCTTCCCAGCGATAAATTGGTATGGCCTCGCTTTAACAGCGTCAAGATGCAATGTAAAAGTGCCTTTGTCGACACATGTGTAGAGTTTGGCCGGCCAAAACTTGTTTCTGCGCCAACTCGACAATCTAATCATTCTTTAAACATATTGGACTTACTGGTAAATCCCCATGCTGATAACATAACGCCACATAACGCCAAGTTCTGATCACGCAGTAATCCAGGAGACAGTTCGTCTCAATGTGTTGCATAAAAAAATCTATTACGCTCTACGATACATAAAATAACGAGGCCACCAACGATCGACTAACAACATTCTGCGATTGGTCCCTTTCGGACTTTTCGCGATGCTGTTTTGAATGCTCCACTTTAAGACTAAAATGCTGGAGGTATTTGAAAAGCACATCCCCAGCTACCATTATAGAAATATCTTCATACCTCCGGTTCAGATAGTCACTCAGACACCCCAGTAATAAGAAAAAAAAAGGGCTATCCGCCGAACTGTCACACAAGTCGCCTGCAGAAGGAGGAGAAGGAAAAACACCGAACGATATATCAGAAGGCTAAGCGATCGCTCTTTTGACCACATTGGCAGACGTGTTACGTAATAATGGAAAGCGATTTCGATAGACCATTACCCGAGTCATCCTGAATTCTTTTCATTACCTGACGAACAAAACTACCCTGTACCAGGACGCGATTCCGCCCAAATTCTCTACAAAACTTTCTCATTCCTATTCGAGAGAAAACCTAAAAATCAATTACCTATATATTCCAGCCTTCAAAATAGCATCACTAAGGTTTCAGTCTAATGGAATTTCGAACGCTACAGAATCATTGTCCCTAACATCTTCATCTGGCATTGGCTGAATCACATAAAAAATACTGAGAAGCATAAAATGTTTCAATTGCCGATTCAGCAGTCTTTTTTATGTGGAGTGGGGCGCCGCTGGACTAGACTGTAACCGAATTATGCCAGTTATAAATAAGATACCTCAACTTACAATACCAGGCCATGTGTTTCCCCTGTGCTTTTTCAAAAGTTCTTGCACTCCCAGATGATGAGATCTACCATCTCCTCCTCTTTTTCTACCCTCGAGCAGTGGAAGATAACGCTGTATAGCTCGCACCTTTCCGACCAGTCTCTTCACTGCACTGCACTGCACTGCTGCACTGGCTGCACTGAGAGCTGCACTGGCGAAGATGGCACATGGACTCCTGAACTGAGGAGCCACTCCCGCCGAACATCACGTTCAATAAAAAGTTTTTCTCCTCCACCTCTTTAAAACCTTATGAACAGCCTCTCTGCTTTAACATCGCAAAATTCCTAGCACGTAGCCAATTCTTCCTCGGAAACAACATGGCTACCAGAAGGAACTATCTTGTAACACACAAGTCGCACTGTTCGTGAATGACGTAAACACTAGCGGAGGTGCTCACACACCAGTGGACGCCTGTTTTTAAACTTCGATAAAAAGCGTTCGATTAAGTTACGCAAATGCGTTTCCGTTTAAAACTGTGTCACCTAAATTGAAACCTGCCTATTTGTTATTGATCACGAAACTTTTGACTAACCGACAGCCGTTCGTTCACGCTAACAATACCTCCCTTATGACCACCGTTCTTCCGATCTCGAGCTCCGCAATGAACTGTGCGAGGGCCTCGATGTTTGTGGATTTACATCAGTGAAAGTTGTTTGTACTAACATTCAGTCCAATGTCCAGCTATTCGCCGCTGATTGCGTTCTTTACCGCCCCGTACTTAATGCATCCGATTATGCCATTCTCCTGTTCGATCCACACTGCCTTAAAACGTGGTGCGAGAAATGGTAAATGCGCGTGAACACTTAAAAGCTGTCCTGGTCCATTTCACTTCTGACAGTGAAGCGAACACCAATTTTGGCATAGAATTTCGGCAAGTAAGCACGCTTGAATACCCAGGCATCAATACATCGCGGATATATCCCATCTCAGTAACCCCGCTAACCGTACGACGATATTTAAAACTCTATTTCCTTTTTAGAAGAGCCAAACATATTTAACACTGATTCGGCCTAAGCTAGAGTACGTATCTAGGAACTCCTCGATCATCCAATCAGCTGATGTGACAGCCCACCCCTCATTATTAACCCTCGGCGAGGCATTTGACGGAGAATCAATAATTAATAACCTCGTAAGATGTCTTTTTTGCGCTTTGTTAATCCAACTGCAACCTGTAGCACATATCAGGTCACCGCAAGCAAATAAATAAATAAACTGGAGAATATGTGTTGAACTTGGTGTAGTTTCAGCCATGGAGCCTGTAGAGTTAAATTCAAGTGTATGCACTTTCCGCCGTTCTAACCGCTGGGGTACGGTGGCTTGAACACTTCTCATTACACCCATGGAAGAATAAGGGGATGCTTCATGCTCCCAAAGCCTTTGCGTGGAATCACCAGCCGGCCTTACGACCTGTTTAAGCGCTCCTCCCTCTTTCGCCTTTCCACAAAGCGAAACCTCTGGGCATCGTAGCAGCGGAGTTTTCCAAGGAGAATTTTTGCACGGCAAAATAGAGGCTGAAGCTACATTTAACTGAACCTACGGCGTTGCACAGAGCAGCTGCGCAACGCGTGTTATAGTGTTGACGCATATTGAGATCAAGGAAAACATTGTTCCGATTATGTTTCTTGTGGGAACCAGGAAAACCTTCTACGGCAACGTGCTTTACTGTATTGTTCCACCAGGAAGCCTTGGTATTTTGGGTTAGCCCTATGCCACTGTGGCAAAGCTTTCGTAGTTTAAACAAATTCCAATCGGTTGATGCTTTCGTTTGGGACGAATAAGGCACGAACGGCCGACGAGAATATTGGTATGCCTGCTCGCTTGCACACGTTCCCGTCGCAGCGGCTACGGCAGCGGTAAGTTTAGCACAGACACATCCTCCCAAATAGTGGCTCAAAAACAACGCCCCTTGAGGGCAAGCAGCTAGGTCTCGAATTGTCGTCTCAAACGGCACGGGGAACAAGGCACACCATGGCATACAGAAGAGACAAAGCACCTGAAAGAAGATCGCTATATTCGATATGATCAGCAGTTTGCGAACACGCAAAAATAGCACACATAAGGAGTAGCGGAAATCGCTCCGAGTGAGGAAATGGACAAAGAGAAAATGAAAGTGGCGATGTAGAAGGTGGGGCGGCACGTGCGGCAGGAATCGTATCTCGATTCGGCCACGCCAAAAGGGGACGAAAAAGATCGCAATCTTGTTCATCCCCTCAAAGGTGAAAGCCCCACCATCTGAGCTTACCGTGGATGGTCCCGGCAGATTCAGCGCTGGGAAGCTCCCACCACGCGCGCCAGCCACACAAGCGTCCTCCGAGTAGCGTCGATGCGGGAGCGGCGTCACTGGCGGCGTAACCGCCACGAGGGAAGTACCGCCGACAGCTCCCGCCAACAGCAGCAGCGAGCAAGAACAGGAGCGGCGCCCCCTCCTCATCCTCTGGGCGCGCCCCCATTGGTCGGCCGGAGTGCCGCGGTCACCCGGGGAAACGCGGGAACAAACCACGACCAAAAGGAAGCAGCGACAGGAGGGGGCCGGAACGCGGGAAGTCTTTGTGACGCTCGGCGAGGTGACAATGTGGCGAGAGACGGATATTATACGGGGCGATAATCACAGTACGCGGGCAACGGAGAGGTATGGGGGCGCACAGGAGCGTCGAGAGAGCTGAAGGGAGGCCGTAATGGTTGAAATGCATCTCCTCCGGACGGCGAAGTAGGAGTGCCAGCCGAATTGCGAACGCTTTTAAGCGGCTTCATTGCAGCTCCTGGCGAATGTCGCCTATAGTATGTATGCCGCGGCTGGTAACGAGAGTAACGGGAAGAGACCTAAAAAAATGCGATGCGGTTCAACAAGGGAGAAAGAAGGCAGATGAGGAAGCCGAGGGCAAGGAAGCAAAGAAAGGGATGTATTTTTCTCTTTCTCCTTTTTTTATTTCCAGCATCCGGCGGGACAACGAGAGAGAGCGGAGTTTCAGATTGCGGCAGGCGACTTCCCTTTGCTTTGCGGGATCAGTGAAGCGAAAGAGCGTAGAGGGGAAGGCTGCGGCCGCTTGGGGAAATGGTGGCGCTTCTGGAGTGTTTTTGTTCTGCCCGCTATAAGCTGCAACGTAGGGAGAGAGGCTCCTTGCCCGGGAAGCAGCAGCTCTATACGGCATTGCCGGAGAGCAGGTTGCGAGGAGCGTGCGTGCGTTACGGCCCGCGTGTGCGCGCGTCTCGGCTGCTCTTCCCCCGCCGTATCCCATTCCTTGCCCACGCTCCGTGCAAAAATGAGCAACGCGACATCGGGTCTTTTTCTCGTTGGGCGTTCCCCAGAGAGTGGTGGACGGGGATTCCCTCTATATGTACTGATGCGGGGAAAGTTGACCGAACCTAGGCATTGGTTATTTGTTTTACCTCAGATGAGTTCCAAGTGGCGGTGCGGGATTGGACGAAGCAAGAAGAGACACCGCCGAGACACAGCCGTACCATGGCGGCTAAGCGGAAAGAGAAAGGACGAAGCGAGGCATTACAGCCTACGCCAGGGCTTCGCGGTTGTGCAGCGCTCCTTTCTTCTCGAGAAGACTGCGCGGGGATCTGCGGCGGAAAGGGCCCGGTGCGGCGCGAGAATGGTGTCTTTCTCCCTTCACCGCGCCGTCGACCCGATCACCACGCCCCAGGGAGCAGGGCTGTTTACAGAAAGGAGGGAGAGGTGCGGGGAGTCACTGTCTTAGGACATGATGGGAACAAAAACGTGGTGGCGGAAGAGCGCGGCTCGGTGTCACCGTTGCGGCTGCTTTACTTGTCTCCCGCAGCAGAAGGGAGGAGAAACTTGTGCGGGAGGAGTGTCGCGATATGAATTGCCTTTCGCGCCTGTTGGAGAAGGCCACGTCTCTCTGCTGTACGTCTCCTACAGGCGTCGGGAGAGACTGGTGGAGGTCGCGACGGTGAACGAGGCTATCGATCTCGATAGTGGCAGGACGCCCACAACTTGCCGCGTGATTGAAAAACCGACCTTGGCCGACGCTCGCGCACACATCATCTGTGTATACGGAAGAATACTTCCCTCGTCTCGAATGTTACCTCCAAAAAGCAAACCAAACACGCGGGCGCATTTTAGCCGCTGTGCTCAAGCTGTCACACGAATTCGTGCGTTTCCGCCTTTACTTTGGAGCACGTATCCTGTGGCTATGTATTGTAAACGACTTTTCAAAGCAACCAAGCATGCGCGACATTTTTTTTTATTTTGCGGGGAATAAAGCGTTTTGAATTTTCTGTTGAAGTTCTGAATCATACTTTCAGATTTTATTTTTCATTGTGAAACCTTCAGAAAGCGCAACACTGAAAAAACGCGAGACGAAGCAAAGGAACACAGGACGAGCGCTACTCACAACTAAAGTTTAATCAGAAACAATGAAGTAAATATACCCTCCCAGTCATCAGACCACGCATGCGTCTCCTGTAATCAGATGGGAACAACCCAAAAACCACAAACAATAAAACCCACAAAAAAATAAAACCAAACACCTACATCATCAAATGCCACAGGGTGACAACTCAATGACCACAAGTATACGCAATCTCTTTCTCGTGTAAAGCAACAGATGCATGACTGACACAATCAACCCCTCTCTGGGTTATCTCGAACGCTTCAGCTACTTCTCTGGTCAACTGCCGCACATGCCTGAACACAATCTTTGTATTGAGAGAGACGGCTTGTTCCTGGAGACCGCGTTTATTAGCTTGCTGACTCCGAACGTTCCGAGGAGGCCGAGCGCACGATGATAATGATTATCCATAGCTGATAATGGCGGTGGGCGGCTGGCTATGAGTGATCGAGGAAGGCACCCCTTGGTGACCACACAAGATGATGATGATGCCATGGAGGTTCACGGGGAATATTCTCAATGCACATCCCTGATGCTCACACTTTTCCCCCGTGGCTGAAAGCGAGCGCCTGCCCGCAGGAGGTTACGTTTGGCGACGGTTGAACGGTGTCAAGCGGGAGGCGTGCACTACCTCTATCCCACGACAGCGACGGTCTGTTGAAGGATTAACTGGTGACACGCAATAATTGACTGGAGAAGTCTGGTCGATGACGACATACGGGTACCGGTGCAGGAACTTCTTGCAGAGTCCTGGTGTTCGAACAGATTCCAAAGCAGGACCTCTTCGCGTTTCGAGAACTTAGCGGTGCGGTGGGTGTCGTCATATCTGCCCTTTCGGTCTTGCTGGCTCGCATCTGTGTTATGTTTCGTCATACGTCGACAATGGGCGATCCGATCGACGAACTGCTCATGAAGGGGTGAAGTAGCGGAGACTGGGGTAGAGAAAAAGACGGTGCCAAGGGCAAAAGAGGGTAGGCGGCCGAAAACGAGAAAGAAGGGCAAATAAGCGGTGGTGCGCTGGACAGCGGTATTATAAGCAAATGTAATGAAGGGCAGAATGACGTGCCAATTTCGGTGGACGGGGCTGACGTACATGGAGATCATATCAGGGAGCGTGCGGTGGAACCGTTCAGTAGGTCCATTCAACAGCAGATGGCAGCTAGAGCAAGTTTTGTAGACGGTGTTTGCAGCGCGAAGAACTTCTGCAACTATTTGTGAAAGAAACGTCTTGCCGCGGTAACTGAGCAGAACTCTAGGTGCTCCATGTCGCAGGATGATGTTGCGCAGGAAGAAGTCGGCGACTGCGTGAGCCCACCCAGACTGTAGAGGAGTGGTCCCTGCGTACCTGGTCAAGTGATCGACAGCAGTCACTATCCAGCGGTATCAAGTCGATGTTAAAGGTAACGGCCCGTAAAGGTCAATGCCTACTGTGTCAAATGGAACAGAAGGGCAAGGAACAGGCTGCAGCAAACCGGCAGGAGGTGACGTTCGTCGCTTGCGGTGTTGGCACAACGCGCAAGAGGCGACGTACTTTGCGACGGTCGTAGAGAGGTCGGGTCAGAAAAATCGACTCCGAACACGGTCATAAGTCTTCTGGAAGCCAAGGTGCCCAGCTGTTGCGTCATCGTGAAAAGCTTCGAGTATGCGAATGCAGAGCTGACGAGGAACGACAGGCACCCATTTATGGCCCGAAGGATGAGGATTGGCGCGGTAGAGCACACCATCCATAATCCTAAAGTTGTTCAGTTGGCGTCACAACCGGCTATTGGGTGGTCGAGCCGAGCCACTCAGGCGGTCCATTAAAGCTCGGCAATATGTATCAGCCCGCTGAAGCGAAGGCAGCTCCGTGGCCGTCTCTACTGGAGCATGGTTGAGGGGTGCCATGGGTAAATGTGGCTGTCGTGGCTCGGATGACGCAGCTTGTGACGGGGAGGATCACGGGCATCGCGAAAGGGCATTCGCGTCCGAATGCTTTTTCCCGGACTTGAATGTAACGGTGAAGTCAAACTGCTGCAAACGCAGTATCCATCGGCCGAGGCGCCCGATAAGTTTTTCATCGTGGATAGCCAACACAAAGCGTGGGGATCCGTCACGATGGTGAAATGACAACCGTTGAGGTATGGGCGAAACTTTTGCATAGACCAGATGACAGCTAGGCATTCCTGTTCCGTGATGGTGTAGTTCTTCTCAGCGGGCGTCAGTGAGCGACTAGCATACGCTATGACTCTTTCCCGAAGCTGAGCATGGCGCTGGAGAAGAACGAAACCAATGCCACACCCACTGGCATCAGTCAGCAATATAGTAGGCGCTGAGTCGTCAAAATGACGCAGGACGGGGTCAGAGGTAAGTGCATCTTTCAGAGCTTGAAATGCGGCTTGGAAATCACCCGTCCATGTAAAAGGCACGTTGGCGCGCAAGAGCTGATGCAAAGGAGACGTAAGGGTGGCGAAGTTGCGTATAAAACGCCGAAAATACGATGCCGGGCCAAGGAAGCTTCGCAGGTCTTTTAAGGGCGAATGCACTTTATAAGCGACCCCAAACCATCCACCGCCGCCGGCGGCGGCGGCGGCGTCCGCAGTGCTCCTCTATATTTAAAAAAGAAACAGCATCCGGCGCCAGGTTTCGATCCGAGGACTTTGCGGGCCGCAGCCCGACGCTCTACCGAATAAGCCACGGACGCGACGCTGATATCAGTGTTAGTGACGCGCCTTATATCTTTAAGGCATTCAAACTACGTCGTCAGCGGCGTGCGTTGGCGACTCAGCGGCGTTATAGCGGCTTGATAACTGCGTGGTGTACACGTGATACTAAAAACCCGATGGAAGAGATGGAAGAGAAGGCGGCGAGGCGGTGGGCTGCGGGGGCCGAGCGCAAGCGCCGCAAGCGGGCCGACAACCGTGCATTCGCACTTTCACATTCTCCCCCTCGGGGAAATGCGGGGGAATTTTTTTTTTGTTGAAGGGGTCGAGGAAAATTAATAACGGCAGCTGTTTTGTCAGGATCCGGGCGTATACCATCTTTACGACGTGTCCGAGCACCTTAATACTCTTGCTGTCAAAATCGCATTTTTTGGGTTAAGTTGAAGTCCCGCGTTGGACAGGCAAGTAAGCACCTCGTCAAGGCGCTCAAGGTGCTTTGAAAATGCGGACTAAAAAATAAAGACATCGTCTAGAAAGCATAAAGACGTTTTCCATTTTAGAACACGAAGGACAGTGTCCATAATCCGTTCGAATGTAGCCGGAGCATTGCAAAGGCCAAATGGCATTAAATTAAAATTCGTAAAGACCATCGGGGGTGGTAAATGCGGTTTTTCTTTATCAGGTTCATGCATCGGGATTTTCCAGTACCCCGACCGAAGGTCCAGACTCGAGAAGTACTCGGCCCCTTGCAGGCATCGTCTATACGGGGCATAGGATACACGTCCTTCTGAGTGATCTTACTGAGTGCCCTGTAGTCGATGCAGAGCTGTGCAGAACCGTCTTTCTTCTCAAAGAGTACCACTGGGGAAGACCATCAGCTCGCCGACGGCCGAATGATATTGCGCTTGAGCATGTCAGCCACGTGGTCTTCGATTATTTTTCGTTCAGACGAGGAGATGCGATATGGCCTGCGGCGGATCACGGCCGACCCATCCGTTTTACTTCTGTGCTCCGCTGCAGGTGTTTGTGGGAGGCTACAGGAGTGTGCGTCGAAAGACGCTTGGTGTTTTGTTGGGACGTCAAGTAATAACTTTCTCTGATTAGGCGTTAGTTCATGACTGTTGGTGGATGCAAGAGCCGACATATCATCAAGCGAGCCAAATAAGTTCTGGTTGGAAGGGGGCGCGTTTTCAGAAACTACTGACGCTGGGGCACGGTCGGCAACTGAAGCTATAGTGGTTCCTTCGGCCAGTAAGATCGCCTCATTCGTAGTGTTCAGCGCAGCAAGCACTGCACACCCGCGCACAAACCGAACAAGGCAGACTGGGATGGCGATTCCCTGGTGTATGTACTGGGTAGAGGGCACCACCGCAACATCGCCAGCGTTAATTTCGTCCGAGAAGACCGACAGAATTCCCTCGCAACCAGCTTCCAAAACATGATCAGATTTCAGCTTGAGTGTGTGCTGTGACGATTTTAGAAAACAGGAATTTTCAGTATCGTCAATACGGATGGCAGGTTCACGGCAGGAAATAACGGCAGAGACAGAGGAAAGAAAGCCCCTCCGAGGATAAGCTGGTGTGCGCAGGGCGAAAGAACAGCACTTTGAATAAAATGGCGGAGTTCTCCAACTAATACGCGCACGGTACAATAAGCGGAGGGCCTGATGTCTTGATTATTTGCTCCATGTAAGCAGGGACCACCATACGGAGTCTTGACCTTTCGCAGACGAGAACACAGATCAGCATGAATCACAGAAATACTAGCTCCAGTATCCACTAACGCTTCCACTTCATTCCTTCGACGATAACAGATAACAGGTTACATGGAAGTTCGGGATGAGTTGTAATCGGTCCACAAAATGCAGTTTTCCCTCCAAAAACAGCATCGTCTATTTTTCCTGCTATTGGTGGGGAACATTCGAGCTGGAGACAGGACAGAGAGGCGACAAAGAACGACGGAAGGGTGAAGGGGAACGACGTCGTGTCGGGCGGGAATCGCCAGGGAAGTTCCTGGCGTCATAAATGGGCGTAGGTTGGCGCGGAGGTGGCGAGTAGAGGCGCTGACGAGGGGCGTATCCAAAGTAGGCGTCGCGCTCATACGGTGCGTAGCGTCGGCGTTCGTCCAGCTGGCGTCGCCGAAAAAACCGCGAAATGTGCAATGCCACAGTAATTAATATACACTGGCCGGTCGCTTGCTGGACGCGGTGTTCGTCACTCTGGGAATGGAGGAGGTGAAGGCGAAGGCGCAGAAATAGCCGTCAAGGGGCCATGAGTAGTCGGAGGGGCAATTCGCTCCATGGGCAGAGATGGTCTTGTAACAGCTTCGGAGTACGACTGAACGTTCGTAGGAGCAGGACCACAAGGGTGTGTAACGTCGGTCATGCACGCTAGCTCCTCTTTGATTAAGCCACGAAGCCCATGGCGTGTACGTGGGTGTTCTGGGATCATGTAGAGTCACGCTGCTGTAGCTCCTCTCGTATGATTGTTCGGATCAGAGTACGAAGCTCTGAATCTGGAAGGGAGCAGGAACGCGTACAATCATTTTGGAGGCGAATGAACTGCAGCTGGTCCAAACGCTGACAGATCGTGCGTACATCCGCAATGGTGGTAGGGTTCTGAACCGCCAGAGCATTAAAGGCGAAAGAGGCGAACCCTTTCATGATGTGGTGCACTTGGTCGGTTTCCAACATCTCCTGGTCAGCCCGACGGCACAGTGCTATGACATATTCGGTGTTCGACGCATACGCCTCGTTCGGGAGCTGCACACGGACCCGCCAGTTGCCTTTTGGCTGCATCCGACCGGTTTGAGGATGTCCCAAAAATACGACGCAGCTCTTCGACAAAGCCGGTCCAATCAGCCGCTTCGATCAGGGAAAATGAGACGTTCTGAAGTTTGAATTTATCGTCCCATCGGTTGAATGCGCTTACCCGGTTGCACTGATCAAGCCAGTCTTCAACATCGCCACCGCGGAAACCAGAGAAAAACAGAGGATCGCAGTCGCGGCCGGTGAGGGCAAAAACAGGCTAGACCGGGGCCGCAGCGTTGCCGATTGGCTGCTGTCGTTCTGCATGGGGGTGGTGGGCAGAAGAAACCTCCGACCTGAACGGAGCTCCAGTGGTGCGACCGCGAGAGGTACCGGGATCGATACCCCGCACCTCCACCACTTGAGAGAGACGGGTTGTTCCTGGAGACCGCGTTTATTTGCTTGCTGACTCCGAACGTTCCGAGGAGGCCGAGCGCACGATGGTGATGATTACGCACAGCTGATAATGACGGTGGGCGGCTGGCTATGAGTGATCGAGGAGAGTACCTTTGGTGACCACAAAAGATGATGCTGATACCTGGTTCACGGGGAATATTCTCAATGCACATCCCTGATTCTCACAGTATCACCAAAAAGCGGCCTACAACCACCACGATGCCTGCATTTGCTGCAATGTTCCGTAAGATGTGTCGATATGGCCCCTTTCAAGGACAGTTCATGCTATCTGAGGCGCTCGTTTACCCATCTGCCCTGTTGAACGGTCAAGGCGTTTCTGCAAGATGTTGCGCTCCGAGTGGTACCATCAAGCGAGGACTTGCAGGGACTGGCTTAGAGTGGCATGTGGAAGACAAGCAGATTCACTCCTTCGACGTCGCTGCTTCAGAGAATGGTGTAGTGTCAGCGACAACTCTACTGAGGTGTTGTGGCACAGTCTTCTCCCCATGTTTCAGAGAAGAAAAAGAGACAAGGCTACCGAGGGAGCTTTTTGGAACCTGAGTGCTACAACGATTCGTGCAGTGCATTCAAGGACACTCGGACTTGGCCCAAAGTTTTGCTTTGAACGCCCTTTGGAACGGTTCGATAAAATCGCAACCGCTAGGAGTGTTTCTACATTGACTCAAGAAGATGAACGTGTCAGATGTATCTCTGAGTGTGTGGATGCTGTCGCCTGATTCGGTCCTTGTGCTAGGGTAAAGGCTGCTTTCTTCTTAGTCCGACTGAGCCCGACATGGTCCGACTGGGCCTGTCGTGCCCTGTCGGAGAGGCCCTGTCGGGCCAAGTTGGACGCCGAGGCCGAATTCACTCGGTGAGCGAATTCATCCGGCTCAGCCGTCCGGCTCGGCCATCCGACTCGAGTTGGCTTCGCCCATCGGCAACAAGGCGGCGTCGGCCTGCGGGGACGGTGTGCGTCGCACAACTTGACTGTGATATCCAAACCGCAAGCACTTGCAGAATTTATGACAAACCATGCCGGTCGTGAGTCGGTACTGCGATACGCGTTTATCTTTGGTCTATTTCAAATGTTCGCGCTTTGTGTGGAGCCGAGGCATAAAAGGCACCAGTACCAGCGTCTCTAGTGTGGTGCGCCGTGTTTTTGTTTTCTATCAAGTGGGTAGAGATACGCTCGTCGTGCTGATCGCAAGCGCTAAGACCAATTCATCGTGGCCCGGCTCTCGCGCGCTCCAAGCTGTCAAGGTCTGTCACCGCGCTTGGATCATCGATAACGTTCAAAATACGGTCACTGTGAGTGAAATCAACGCGCAGTGCCGGTCAGCGCTTGTGTACAGTGCAAGTTTTCATATCAAGTGTGTACGCCGTGCTGTTATCCACGTTTGGTGTATCGAAGTTGGGCTCTCGAAATCAGCCGTGTGCACCAAAATCCACCATAATGCGATTAACGAGTGTGGTACGACGCAGTTCTCCCGGAGTTGAATGTGTGTGTGTGAAGCTATGGCGCCGCAATCTCCGATACTGCAAGAAACGCATCGCATCCGAGAGGTGCACCGTTTACATTATTTTCCCTGTGTACATCTGCGCGGTTGGTAGTGATGTGTGGCGGTTTTTCTGCGTTTTTAAATGCGGGTGCCGCTGGTGCTTTGGTGCCGCTGGTGCTTTGGTGCCGCTGGTGGACTGCAGCGTCCCCAAACCAACGACATGAGTGCTCCGCTAGTTCGCCTATTCTAGTGGCCGCGTGATGTGGTGGCAACTGTGCTTTGAGCAGTAACTGCAGTGTGTGTCCAGGCTTTTTTTTTGCGTTCAGCACTGCCTGGTTACGTGACGTGTGCTTCATGCGAGGTGCTGTTTCCGTTTGGGACTAGTTTTCGTGGTCATTTCACTTGGAGCTGTTGCTTGTTTACGCATGCCGCGTATAGGCACAAGATAAAGCTTCCATGCACCATTATTCGAAAAACTACCTTTACTTATGAAGCACGTGGTTATTGTTAATGTAATCATGCAGTCATGACATATTCCTGTGAGTAGTGTTTACACACCATGTTCACAAAATGGCTTCTATCATAAACCTTTTTAAATGCCAATTCACGCTTTTGTTATTGTTTGCTTTGACCCACACCAAAGTTGGCTGTGTTGT
Organism: Haemaphysalis longicornis; assembly: GCF_048455015.1. Lineage (NCBI taxonomy): Eukaryota > Metazoa > Arthropoda > Arachnida > Ixodida > Ixodidae > Haemaphysalis > Haemaphysalis longicornis. The sequence continues at coordinate 68,859,522 of NW_027526203.1, forward strand.
GGTCTTCCCTGAACTCTTAAAATGTCAGCACTGTCAATCAGTGAACAATCGAAAGCTGAGTCGGAGATAATTCATGTTCGGTGGGCCGCACATGCGACTTCTTTTGAGAATCCCTCTTTGCTCCCAACGTATCCAGTATTGTTCAGCTTGATTAAGCTCGTCGGATATGAGGGGTCCCAATTTGCTGCTTTGTTGTTTGGTTCTAGCGATGAACTGAAAAACCCGAGCTGTGACTCTGATTAGCTTTAAGATTTTGCCGTAGTGTTCCAGATCGATCATGTCCGACTCAGCAGTTGGCGATGTCACCGCTGGCAATGATTTTGTTTTCTTCCTTTCCCCTAGTTCGATTTCATTGTATATCACTTTCAGAACCACTCCTTCCCAATATGCATGCAGGACAAATCCACAGTGCTTTGCTATGCTACAGTACGTTTTTGGCCAGCTGCATGGCTGGGATCTCACATGCTGGATTTTCTTACCCTTTTCGCAGGCCAAATAAAGATGTTGTTTCTCTCTTTTCCCGGATAATGTCTACATACGAACTTGTCCGCGAGGCGTTGAATTTTAGTGACTCAGTTGCGCCCGAACTGCTTGCAGAGGTCAACATCTTCATTAATCCAATAGAGTGCTGTTGTTGAATGTGTCCGTCGGTAGATGTTTGAAGGCTGTTGCTTGAGGGTTTCCAAAATATAGCCACACAATCGAACAGCAATCAGGCATGCCATCAGTTCCAGTCTCGCCAGTGTAATTTCCTTGCCTGGTGCCACCCTTTGTTTGCTTACCAGAGTTGTCGATCTTGTACCGTTTTCACCCTCCAGGGTGAGGTAGGCATTGCCTCTTATGCCATTGTACGGGTATCGGCAGAAATGTGAAAGCAGTCCGTCCTCCCTCCATTTGTTTGCGACATGTAGTACCGGAGTACTTGAACCTCAGGGAGATAGGGAGTCCGTCTAGTTACACCTTCCAGGCCGCCGTGATGTTGTTAGGTAGCGTGTTCAAGTCGATGTTTTTACGCCACAGTATGTGGAACAGGACCTTGGCATGGTAAATGAAGGGAACCCCCCCTCCCCAGTGGTTCATGTTGAACCTGAGTGCAAATGACAAGACTCATTACGATAGAACAGGACACACGAAGCGCTGCTGTGTCCTTTCGTTTGCACTAGGGTTCAACATGCATCACCAACTCCTCTCCCAAGTTTTCACGTTTCACCCTAGTGGGTCACATATCCACACCATTGTTTGTAGCATGGGCCAATTTGTGAATGGTTCTATGCCATGAATACAATCCATGCATGGAGAGAATGTTAAGCGGCCAGCACACGAGTCCCACGTAAGTCGCAAAACCTTCAGCGCACCCGACAAATAACCGAGATGCATGGTAGCCCGGGAGTCACGTTGAAATCACTGGCGTAGCATTTTTCTGCATCAAACATTTGAGTTGCATTGTTATAGAGCTTCACTGCAGCTTTCTCGCTTCCAGCTCCTGTGAGCACGTCATGGGTATATGTCTCTTAGTTTGAAGGTACTGCTCTTTGTTTAAGTGGTGTTGAAGCGTTTCGGAAAGTAGAAATGGGTTAGCCATCATTCCGAAAGGGATGCGGGTCATGTGCAGCCAGTCAAAACCGGTGAAAGTGGTACACCCGGTTTTGGTATTGCTTGAAACCACAGGAAACGCAATGCATCTCTGTTTACCGGTTTTATGCCAACCTTTAAAAATGCTTCTTTGATATCCGACCCTACCGCCACTTAGCGTCTTCGGAAGTTCAGCAATAGGGTGTATGCACTGGGCTTTTGACCGTGCGGCGATGCTACCTACGCGGCGGCACCGACACCATATCCACGGTTGCATTCTGCCGTGCAGGCAGCATGCTTCCCGACGCAAAACGTGGTTTGCGGCGTGGTGTTGGTAAGAACGTTCGTGTGGGCAGTGTTTTTTTCTGCGTTATTCGTGGGTTTGCGAATGCCTTGTCACAAGGTGTAGTCATCATTGTTTTTGTTTCGAAATTTCGGACTGTGCTGTTCACACTTTCACAACTGCAGACCCGAAGCAGGCCGCACAACAAAAGTAAGCGTGTCACCTTTTTTTTTTTTTGTTTTGAAGCGGTAGCTAGAGCAGTGCTTGAAGACGGTCTGACTTCATGCAACGAATTCGCAAAGAAGCTATCGATGATGGGTCTAATCAGTACCGAATCAGGCGCGTCCATTTTATTACAGGTGGAGACGACGGGCGTCAAGGCTTTCACCTCATACCTTGCACATGCTTGTAACATGATCTGTTAAGGTAGCCGGCGTACTTTATCGATGAGGCTAACCCAACTGAGCATCCAACCGCAGCCTTGTCTACTTCGAGCGAGCGTTTTTAGGTGAATACGTGTACATGAAATGCAACTTTTTGTCAGGTAATTGTGGGCAGCCAGCTCTTTTGTCGTCTTCGACTACTCTTAATGACAAAGCACGTTCTGTGATTATGCACTAAAGCTTGAGGGTCTAGCTTCATTCAACACCAGAAGATCAGAAGATAAACTAAAAAAATCACTCCACAAAGTGAACACCCTCTTCCAAAACACTTATGCAGAGGCTAAGCGGGCTGCAGAATTCAGACCGCCCATGCTCTATGAAAGAGAACATGTGTCATCTCTTGTGCTACTGCACGCAGCATGCAACCCAACACGAAACAGCGAAAAGAACTCTTGTGCGATTGCTACGAAAAAACTTTTCAGAACTGAATCACTTTTGTGAACTGTGGCAGTCATGCTGACACAGCGCTAAGGACCAAGGCTCTAGATTGGTCGAGGTTCTATAACTTTGAGATCCTCAGATCTGTTTTCCTACTACTGCCATTTTTTTCAAATGTTCCTGATATATTTCATTTTCCCTCTTATTGTTTCTACGTACTCTTTCCACATTTCTTTTTCATTTACTGTGTTCACCCCATTTGACGCAGCAAGCAATGCCTTATGTGGGGCTAACGTCTTCAGTATTCATTAAAGCTTTCTCTCTCTCAAATCATTTATTTAACATCCTATCATCATCTGGAAGGCTCCCGCGCAGATACAGCTTTCAGCCCCATTTCATGCAGCACCCGCCGCGGTGGCTCAGTGGCTAAGGCGTTGCGCTGCTGAGCACGAGGTCGCGGGTTCGATTCCCGGCCGCGGCGGCCACTTTTCTGATGGAGGCGAAAAGCAAAAACGCCCGTGTGTACGAGATTTCGGCGCACGATAAAGATCCCCAGGTGATCAAAATTAATCCGGAGCCCTCCACTACGGCGCGCCTCATCGCCTGCGTTGCGTCGGCGCGTTAAACCCCACAATCAATCAATCAATCATTTCATGCAGCAATGGCCCTGGTCTACCTTGCGTGGTTCTTCCACTACACCATCCCTGTTGTCCCGCCGCGGTGGCTCAGTGGCTAAGGTGTTGCGCTGCTGAGCACGAGGTCGCGGGTTCGATTCCCGGCCGCGGCGGCCGCTTTTCTGATGGAGGCGAAAAGCAAAAACGCCCGTGTGTTCGAGATTTCGGCGCACGTTAAAGATCCCCAGGTGGTCAAAATTAATCCGGAGCCCTCCACTACGGCGCGCCTCATCGCCTGCGTTGCGTCGGCGCGTTAAACCCTACAATCAATCAATCAACCATCCCTGTTGCACTAAGCTCATGTGCTTGTGCTTTCTGTATAAAGTAACCGACAGGCGTCCTGATCTCCAGAATGCCTAGATCGGGCTGAGTGTCGAGCTGCCATTCCAGGTGCAGAAGCACAAATGAAAGGGTGTAGCACTTTCGGACTGGCGCCAAGCGTAGGGAGAAGTGGAAAAGGGCACTAGAACGGCCGGAAGCTGACTGTTTTAGCTGTGATTGTAAGAGCGTTTAATTTTACGAGGAGTGATTTGATGGTGTTTGCATTATAGTAACTTGCGGCTTTATTGGCAGCGGGCATGCATTTTTGCAACAATAAAAAGCAAATAAATTGTGTTTTCTACCTCTCAACTCCTAACATTAATTTGATTGATTGTGGGCTAATGCACCAAAGCTACACTTGGGCTATGAGGCGCGCCGTAGTAAAGTACTCTGGGTTAATTTGACCTCCTGATGAAGATCTTTAAAATATGCCAAAATCTCGACATGAGCGTTTTTGCTTTTTGCCTTCATAAAAAAAGCAGGCACCATGGCCGGATTGAACCCACGCCCTTGGGCTCAGCAGCACAACGCCTTTGCCACTGAGCCACCACGGCGCTGACTCCTAACCTGCACCTGACATGAATTGTTTGCACATTTGTCCAAGCTCTATCCCAGCTATAGCCCAATCACAAGCCCAAAAAATATTGGAATCATTGCATGCATGCTTGAATCTCATCATTGAACCCCTTACCAAAACGGTTATACTTTCATAGTCCCTCACTTGGCAGCAGTGACACAACAACTAGCTGCAGCCGTTCGATGAATGAGAGGTTTGTTAACTAGCCAGTCACGTCATAAAAAAGCTGCTAGTTAAAATACTATGGTACTTGTCTGTAAGCTTGCTGTTACAAATACTCAGAACAGTAAGCACTGTTGGAAACACACAGGACCGCCCTGTATATTGTGCGAAAAGAAGTGGTCGATCACATTATGCATGGAAGGATGTATTTATTTGAAAAAGCCTCCTAATGGAGGCATGCAAGCGAGAAATCGTCCGGCCCCCACAACTCGTGGTTCAGAAGTCCCCCCACCAAGGGGATGATTAGCGTGCACAAGTTCACTCGAGGGGGTCTGGGAAAAAACTTGTCGCACGATTACTCAGTTAACTTGAATACTTAGTGAAAGTGAGGTTGCTGTGCATGAGAGATGAGCTTGATGACAGCCCTTGTCCTCCTCATTCATATTTCATCGCAGTTGCGCCGTTATGGCTTTTTATTTATTTGTTTAAGGGAAAGTATAGAAGGCTCACTAATTCCGTCAGTGGAATTTTTCACTGAGCCATCTCAAAAAAAAAAAAAGAGGACTCGACGGACTGCGCTGGCAGCAGTGGCTCGCATCTTGTGCATCTCCAACTCTGCTAAGCTATCGCTTTGAAGCCTCATATACATACAAGTAGTTCTGTCCCAGGGTATCTAATAACACAGAGTTATTACAATGCCTGATAATTTTAAAGTAAAGAAGCTTCCTTATAAGGTATGCCCACACTGATCAGTGAGTAAGTATGCCTGCGCTTGTAACCTGCAGCAAGGCCCTCATTCATTGTCGGCAGTGCACAGTGCTTTGATGGATCTTATCTGGCGCTGTTGATTCATTCAATGACAACATATAAGGAGAGGAGCAGGATGCACACGAGCGCTGGCACGAGGGGTGTGTTGATGCACTTCCATCTTCTGTTCAGTTTATCACTTCAATTTTCCACTTCATTCCTCCTTCAGTTGGTGCAATTATAGTAACTTCTAAGCTTGTTTGCGAGCTGAGCAAAATAATAATGGAACATTCACAGTGCCTTTGTGCCATTGCACTCGTTGAAGGGCAGCTCCAGTAGAAACTACCAGCAGATTTCCTTCCGGTACAGTTGAACGGGTTATAGTGAACAGTACTGTAGTCAAAAGTTTGACAAAAGTTCATTTGGTCAGGCATTATTTCAATAAACGGTAAAACGAGTACAATGGTAAAAATGACAAGCAATCGAGATGGAAACGTAAAACTTGTGGCATGATGATCATGAGAAACCCCTATACCATGAACCAGAAGGAAGGGACATTGCCAGTAATCTACTCTGCTTCATTACGTCACAAGCTTCATGGTAAAATCTTTATGGTTTGTTTTTTTTTGTCTCATTGTAAACAAGGAACCTGTGCGGGTTGTGAAACATCTTGCGAAATTTTTTACTTGGTGAGTGACTGTTTTGCTGTTTATTCTCATAGTCAACAGGTTGAAGTGTTACAACCAGTTTGATATGTTGACCAATTCAGTACGTCTTAACCCACTTATAACGAACTCAATTTCTGCGATGCATACATTATATGAGGGCTTGTTATCTTCAATGGTAAGAATGACCTTATTGCAGACAAAGGTACATGTAGTAAACTAAATTGAACTCGAGTATGCTGCTTAATGGCATTAAAAATAGTGCTTTTGACACATGACTTCGTGTGAAGATGCTCTAGTATACTTCCTTCAACGCGGAAGAAGTTCCACTAAAAACATTAGACCAACTTACATACCTAACCCAATAGCAAATTTTTGCAGCTTAGATGAATCATCTATGTTGAATGTGTCTGCCTTGTTATGTGAGGACACGATACACACTACACGGTGTAGATTGCAAGTAATGACTCAAATTTATTTAGGAAAGGAGTCTTGGTACAGGCAGCGAGGTGAGTGACTACGAAGGAAAGTTTGACATCCACCTCAATGCAGCTGTACGGCTACAAAGGAAAGCTGTACAGCTCTCTGAGAAACTTGTCAGTTCAAGAAAAATTAGTCCTGATCCAGGATGTGGTGTGTACCTATAGTGGTGTGTGGATATAGTGTCTGATTCATGGGAACCTGCGGCGAACCGTAGCTATCAGAAAGGTAGGGAATTTGTTCCTTTGTAGAAGAAATAATGCAAATAATTTCGTTGCTACGGGTTACTGAAAAACCCTACCAGGTTTATTGCACCACGTCCACTCGTTTGAAAATGACTTGTGTTTTGCACACGCATGTTATGCACAAATCAGCACATTGGGCAAGTCATTGAGCTTCTGTTGAACATTGTGCTTCACGTTTTTTAAGAGAGACAGGCAGTCAGAATAACATACCGGTTCTTCTTGCCTTCTTGTGACCAAAGAAAGTTGTGAAACAGGATTAACCAGAAGGTAATAAACCAACGAGATAAAACAAGGACATTGTGAGCTACAAAAATTTGGCATATCTGTACGTTTTTAATTGCTATTGTTAGTAGGTGTCAAAGTTTTTGCACGCCTCAAAAACAAAGGAAGTGCAGCGTTCAACTTGGTTTAATCTGACTGTCCACTTTTCTAAGCCATTGTATTGGTGTTGAGTTCATAGAAGTTTTACTGATTGCAAGAATATAGTGTATGCGATGATACTCAAGTATCAATTTATATTTAAGGAACCCAGGAGAAGAAAAATATGAGTGGTGTGAAATGAAAGGGTTCAACATGCATAGGACTACTTGATCATTACGAGTTGTGTGCCCATTTTTAGCCCAGGAGACCATCCAGAGCTACACTTGTGAGTATCTGGTAAATAAAATTTGACTTGACTTGACTTGACTTGATGAAATGTCAATAAACCGTGCTGCAGTTTAGCGTCATCTAGTGCTGATCTTTGTTTTCAAGTCTGCATAAACTTAACTTATTGTTATATGTAGTCTTGTTTACTTAACCTTGTGTGTTTCAAGTCTGTAATTACTACTTCGTACATTTGGTAGCATTCAACAAACGAACTCCTTTTGTTGTGCTTTTCCTTGCCTAACTTTGGCTGAAAGAAGCTTCATTTCAAAACAGAAGGCAGCGTTAAAGGTGGAAATTACGGAAATGAACTAGATCTTTGTAACTCATTGAGACATCACTGCTCTTAACAAAACGTAGCCATCTTTGCTTATAACTAAGGTTAATTCATGTATCTATACATCTATGGGGCCTGTTTGTTTTTGTACGTGGCTGTCTTGTTTTCAAATAAAGTTTAATCTGTGAGTTTCATTTCGTGTGGGGTATGCACGCGTTGTGTTCTGCCAAGAGCCTTCTGCAATTAGTGTGAGGCTAATTTTCCTTCAGCACCTCGAGCGGCCCTTGTCACTCACTTTTTAAATTTTTATTGAAGTGCATACTGCAAACCAGAGGCCCAAGGAGGAGGGGCATAAAGGTGTGAACAAGATCAGAGATACCAGCAGTTCAGTATACTACATGTGGCAGCAATGAGAATGTTAAAATAAACTAAACATTCAAATGAATCAAGACATATGCTCAGGTGTGTACAACGGGTGAAAGAATGGAAATGGTAATGACGAATAATATTTTGGGGTATGTCGTGGTCTTCTATCTAGGCCAAGTTCGTAGCAGAATAACAGCAAAAATTTAAGGCATTAAGACACTTTTTTTCCCTAGTGCTTGAATCACACCAGTTTGCATGAGCTCAGAAACAGAACCCGTGTGACCATATTGTGCGACTATAGCTATAAACCTGAACAGTAGTAAAGAAATGTAAGATATAAAAACTTTCTCTTTGACTAATATTTGAATCTCATCAGCTTACGTGATCTCACAAACAGAATTTGTGCAATTGTATTTAGAATAAATAAAGTCAACAGCCTTTCTTAGAGCCTTTTCAAGCAATTCGATATTATTTCCTCTATAGGGGTCTGAGACCATGCAGGCATACTGAAGTTTCTATCAAATTAAAGTAGGGTACAAAAGTCATCTAACGTTTGCTGGAGCATTGGTGAGTTTATACTTTATAAAACAGACTTCACGACAAGATGAGGAAACATTGGTGTTTATATGCGACTTCAACTCGAGTTGCTAGTTTATGCAATAGCTATAAGTACATTTCTGATAATCGGGCAGCAGTTTTCCTGAAAAAGGGTAAAAAATGTGAGTGGATTCTTTTTGTCGATGATATGAAGGGAGGCTGGATCATCCGGTTTTAATCCCGTAGCCAATTCATGACTCCAGGAGGGGATGTTATCAGAAATGGTGAGATTGCGTGTATATAGCCGAATCTAGATGGGATAATTTACAGTGGGACAAATTTATTACATAAAATTTAAAGAAAAGACTAGGGGCGCTATCATGGGGACCATTAAAAGTACGAGAAGAGTGCCAGCTCTATTCGCTCCAACAAGCAGCAACCCAGGCTACAATAAAGGAGCGGGGAGGGTGGGAGGCAGTTAGTGAACTAATTTTTTAAAATTAATTTGGCCAGACGGCAGGTACCACCACTAAGTGCAGGTGGTGGGTCTGACCTGCATCTGTGAGTGATTAAAAAATTCCATTCTGTTGTATGAATCCTTCATGCGTTCAAGTATATGGCCACCATATGCAGACGTGTACGGGCACCTGTTTTTATAAATCCTGGGCCAGGTTCGAAGCCTGTGCTAATTTGCAAACAAAATATCTAGTGTCGGAACTAGCATAATTAACTGTACAAAACTGTGCTGTAAGTATGCAGCTAAGTGTAAAATGCCCGCCTACTTGGGTTTTCTCTGCAGTGAATGTTATTTTTCTAATTAAAACTATTGACCTGTATGGGAGCCTTCGTACAGTCGTCCAGAAAAGGTAATCTCGTTGTAGAACACAAAAATCAAAGCCGGCATCGCCATTAAAAAAAACACCGTGGCGCCGGTGGGTAGAACTATTCCTGTTTTTGCCACTTACTAAATACGATCGCTGGCTGCCGTAGTTCCACAATCGCGTAATCGCAAATTGAATATGTAAATATGTGTTGTGGACATGATGTTAAGGTAACAACTATGCTGCCGATATTTACGTACCAAAATTTTGTACCCTGAGTCGCAGAATTTAAAATACCAGCGCTCATTGGAGTTGACGAAAGAAGCGCTAACATTTGCCGCGACGATGCAAATAGACAGCCCGTGCGCACCGTATCAGAATGTGATGCACTGAACGAGAGCTTGTTTCAGTGTAATCATAGAGCGCTGCTACGTGGACGCATGTTGCATCGCTGGAACAGCGGTTACGTATCAAAGAACGTAGCCTTGCCGTATGACATTCGGAAAAGCGGGAAGGATAGATTTGTGCCGTCGCCGCTTCATAACCCGAGCCAGAGGGACCCTGCCCGAGCTAAGCTGCAGCATCGCCGGGCATGCGCCGGTTTATGGGAAGCGCTCGAATGCACTTGCGTCTACACAAACGTAACATTCACGCCATGCTGAGGGAAATAAACTCAAATTTTCTCAAATTCCCACAATAGCTGTTTGAGCGTAAACAAAAAGTACTATAAGGTCGGACGAACCAATCAAAATATTCGATTCAAGTGACGTGTTTGGCCCGACACCGCTGTCGGGGTCCTGCTCCCGAATGCAAAAGAAAACGGCCGCCCGACACAGACTCGCGTGTCGGACCGACAAGTCGGACCTGACATGTCGGGTCCGACTTGTCGGGTCCGTCGGGTCCATCATACTCGTGCTGGAACCTGTCATTGTGTAAACAATGAAAATTGTACAGTACCATGCTTGAAAACGCATAACGCGGTAAATTTAAATTCTAAAATACAATTTTCAGAAGGTTAACTTAAAGGGAGCCCGTCAAGATCATTCTTGGTTATTTGTAGAGCAAGTTTTATAACGCTTTTGGCGCTTTTGTTCAACATTTTGCTGTTTGTGTGCACAGCTCGCTGTTTCGTGTCCTGCAGGAAACCGCACCTTGCTATAATTTGCGGATGTGTCAAGTCGGCTGGCTACGTGGAATTAGTTTTCGCGCCAACGTGGTGTGAGCAGGCTGACGTCCCTGACCGCAACCACCGCAGCCTGGTGCGCGCGCTTGGCCGGACTTCACACCATTTTCCTTTGTAGACGTTGGCGCAGCCATTTTGCTTCTTCTGTCGAGGCGCCAGCGCTGTCTATGAAGCGACCACCGCAACCGCCTTACTGGGCTATTAATTAAAGGCCAACTTCACTCAAATTTTCGACAACGTAAAAATAATGTCATCTAACAGTACACACAAAATTAGTGCGGAATGCAAAATAGTGCGTTTCAAACAGGAATGCGCGCGACGCAAACGTCTCATGAAGATTGGTGTTTTCTGCACCGAAACTGAAAAAAAGGCGCCCATTACCGGCTGCCGGACGTGACGTAGTTGGCAGAACGGAAGCGTGCACGCCAGTACCGGCGGCCGCTCCCAGCAGCCTCCAAATGCACGTGGTAGCGTTGCGTTTCGCATTGTAATTTCCCTAGAACCTCCACTAACGTTTGCCCAGGCTTATGGAGTTAGGCTCAATTCCGACATCGCGTTGTTATTAAATGAGATGTAGTACACCACCCGACAGTTATGTTTCCATCAAAATAACTGCCGGCGTAGCGATCCTTGGCATTGCGAGTAAAGAAGCGCGTCCAGAATTACAAAGCTACTTGCTCGTACGTTATCGAAGAGCAGTTTTGGTTTGCCACCGCCCTCGGCTATCATATCGCTGTTTTTAAAGAGAACAAACCGTGCACGGGCGGAGATCACTCGCAAACTATTTTTTATATTTCATTCGGTACAAATAGTGTCACTAGATGAGGTATAGGAGTACCGCCACTGAGGCATGCAAGTCAGCAATGTCGGCCATTTTAGTGCTTATCAGTGTTTCGAGATTCCCGCTTCTACGGCCACGCCACTAACTTCTACCGGATCGTTTGTTAAAGGAGTACTGACACGAAATTTGTCGCTTTCAATTTTTATGCTGGAAAGAATACCTATTGGCCCAGTAATTACGAAAATCGAACCGAAAGCCGTCAGCCGCCAACACAGAAATAATTATAGCACGTTTATTGCAACCAGTTTCAAATTTGGTCGCCGCGCCGGAAAATGGCCGTTCGAAGGCCAGCCTGCAAGCGGGCCAGCCTTACGTCACGGTCTCACCCGTGACGTCAGGGACATTCGCCGCATCGTCTGCTACGATTGCACATGGTCCGCACTCGCCCGCGCAGTCGACATGTCGTCTGAATAGTCAGACTCGGATAAGTCGCTGGCACCCGACAGACAGAACAACTTTATTTGGCCAGGCGATTAGGTCGGCGATGTCTTCACCGTCGTCCGTTTTTTAATATCACTGCGGCTCGAACTGGCGCAGACCGTGATAGCAACAGCTTGTCGCAACTCTTCTAATCAATCTGATCGCGAAAAAGAAGTTCCCCATGCGAGAAAGTAGATGTTAGTGTGTTGAAAAATTGTGCTCGGTGTTGTTATCAGCGCTGAATTTAAAAACGGCGTTCAGATATTTGCCGGGATGGTAAGCCTCCGACCCTCGGCGCTCCGACCCAGCACTGCCGGCACTGCCGGCACCGCGGTGCGGCGAGCGGCTGAAAGATGGCGCCACCTGCGCGCTAGAATCAAAACAGGCAGCGGCGGATGTCTTGGTCACCGATCGCTGAAACGGAAATTATCGCCAAAATAAAGCTCGGTATGCGAAAAAGGGGATGATAGTGTGGTGAAAAGTTGTGTAAGGGATGGTCATTCGCAGTTTTACAGATACCGGCGATCAAATATTCGCCACGATACTAAGCCTGAAGTTCCCAACACCCAAGCTGACCGAGCAACGCCGAGCCCGCTGGCTTGGGCGACAGTTCTTGCCACCGCCGCCGCGCACGAACTCAGTCCACGTTTAGCGCTGCATGTCGTCGCGTGGAAAATAATGCATCTTGGCGTCGTCGTCGATTCGCTCGGACAGGCTTCCACGAGCAGTACTTCGCATTCCGCGAGCTTGCCATAGCACAACTTGGTCGAGCTCGGCGGCGCCGCGGTGCGCGTCGACATCGCGCACCGCGCGGTGCCGGCCCCGCGCAGTTTTCAGCACCAGTGCAAGGAAACACCATGCGCCGGTCACGAACTGAAGAGCAAAGACGTCGAACACGCAAAGTGCGCAAAGTTTACAAGCATTGCTCATACAGCTACACCCGTACGTCTCCTGCCCAAACGAATACCACTGACAACAGCAGCGCATATCGTTTCCGGTTCCGAAAACGACTATATGACGTCACCCTGAACCGGCCAGACACGCAGGCCGATGTTTCACGCTGAAAGCGATTTCGCTAGTGCTGCCGATTTGTGGAAGCTCGCGGCCGGGACAATCAAAATCGATTTTAGATGTGATTCCGGCCTGGGATCGCTGCAAAAATTTCTGTGAGGCATCTGTACAAACTACTGAAGCCAATTATATCATTTTTAGGCGTCAAAATTTGGTGTCAGTATTCCTTTAACAACACTGCCGCAGATGCGGCAAAACGGCATCTTCGGAGACACTCCTGCTACTGCATTGATGCTACACGCGTTATCTTCGATTCACGTTCGGAACGTCAGTCGCGCGTAGCCGCAGAGCAGGGAGGAGAAGCTAAGTCTAGATACCACAGTTTACCGTCTTAAAATGCACAAGAAACAAACTGGCAGCGCCCATTAATCGTCGAAGTGTAAACAAATGTCACGTGATGCAAATTGAGCAATGATCATAGAGGCGGCCCAGAACTATAGGAGAAAAGAGTGCCGATACTCTGTAATGTTATCTAGTGACACTAGGTGCAAATAGCTTTGCGAATATCCACCCAGTAGCTATCACGCCACTGCAAATCGAGGCTCGAACTTTCAAATTAGTTTGAAACCGTATGTCAGGTTTCACAGCTATAGATTGTGCACTAAAACACAAAAAAGTTATTATACCTACCGCTGTTTTCCACTTTGCAGTTTATAACCCTTTACTTTTAAATAAACGCAATTTAGCACTCTACAAGAGTAAATACCCTACTTTTTTTTCGTGAGTGAAAAAATAATGTAGTTCATCGTTTACGAGGAGCAGTTTCGTTGGCTTTAAGAATTGGCGAAGACGACGGCCGATCTTCGTGCGGGTATATTTGTTACAACGAGCAAGGCTGATATTCGTTCACTTAGCGAGTGAGGCAAACTCTAGGTAGTTCGTCGAACTCTTGGAGAGGTCTAAGAGGTGGAGGTGGCGTTGAGCCAGCCCAAATACGGCAAATATTGGGCGGGGTAGTGCAAGTGGTCATGAATTATAAAGTATCTTTTTTTTCTGTTACAGTTGCAATAGGAATGGTAAATGTACACGCAAGTACACGTTTCGAGCGTTTTGTTTTCGAGTAGAAATGATATTTTCAAGTCAGAAAATTCAGCCAGCTCCACAACCATCGCAAGAGCGGATGGTGCTAAATGGCGGATGGTGCTACCTATACGTTCAATTTTAGACATGCGATACCGACGGCGGTACGGCGCGGCGGTGTAGAAAGAATGCCCCGGCGAACGCATACCCCTGCGCCCGGCAGTGCGCGGTGCCGCTAGCCGGAGTAGCGCGACCTGCTCTGGGCAGGCTCCTGTTCTCCGTCACAGGCCGCTCGAAACTTCTTTCGGCGACTGTCCGCCAGGTGGCACCCGCCGCGGTGGCTCAATGGCTAAGGCGTTGCGCTGCTGAGCACGAGGTCGCGGGTTCGATTCCCGGCCGCGGCGGCCGCTTTTCTGATGGAGGCGAAAAGCAAAAACGCCCGTGTGTACGAGATTTCGGCGCACGATAAAGATCCCCAGGTGGTCAAAATTAATCCGGAGCCCTCCACTACGCCGCGCCTCATCGCCTGCGTTGCGTCGGCGCGTTAAACCCCTCAATCAATCAAATCAATCCGCCAGGTGCAAACGTCGTCTGCGCAGAGCTACTTTGAACGGCTGTACTTATTGTGCTCTGAGCTTACGGTGCTTAGGATTTCGCTATTGTGATTTCACGGGCATAAACTACTTATTTGCATCAAATTTGGGCAAACAAAAATTTGAATGCAGTTGGCCTTTAAGGGAGACTCACCTGGGACCAGTGTTGCGGAATTACCAGCCCGGAATTGGAATGACTTGGGAATCATTCCACATTTTCGCGACCCCGGAATGGAATGGGAATGGAATTGCGGCGATATTTGGAGGAGTGGAATGGGAATGGAATTAAGAGCCTTTTGCCCGGAATGGAATTAGAATGGAAATGAATGTATTTTTCCGAAAAGAAAGCGCTTTTCCTTCTACGCGTTGTTGTTTCAAAACATCCAAAAACACGCAAAAGAACTCACCAGCCCAAGTTCAAACAAAAGGGCCCCCCTCAGGTCTCCCCTTGGGCAGCGGCTATACTGTATAGCGCTGCACGTTTTCTTTCTTTTTTTCTCTTTCGACACCTCGGGGTGGGTTCGTAAGTGCGCACAATAATGGCTTTCTAAGAAAAGGGGCAACGACGTTTGAGGCTGACCACGCTGCCAGCACATGGCTGCCAGTGAGGAGGTAACGAAAACGAATAAAAAATTACACCATCTTCCCGTGGGGAACCCTGATGAGGATGCGAAGCATCGTGGCGGTTCCGTGTGGTTCCATTGTGTTGCCGTTATGTTGAGTGATCTGGTTTTTACTAGCGCCAGAGGGAATTCCGCGTCCGGGTCCACACCGGTGACAAAGGCACGCAAATGCTGTTGTGTTACGGTGAGTAGGCGGTGGTTCTCGAGGCGCCGAAACTCGTCCATCGTGTTCTTGTCGATGTTGTCTCTGTGGTAGAATCGGTAGTCTCCGTCAGCTTTGGTGAGGTAAAGGTTGTTGACATTGGTGCACCGGCTGAGAGCAATGTACACGCCCTCCTCTCGCAGCTTTGTTGTTGTTGTTGTGTCTTCTCGTTCTTCTTCTTCTTCGGCGGTTCCCCTACGGGAAGATGACGACGATGGTTGAACGCGAACCTATCTCGTGATGGATTCTTTGGTTGGCCAATCCCTAGGGGCATCCTGCCACAATCAGCATCAGAGGCGCTGCGGACGGGGCTGGTTGAGCTGCAAGGCGCGTGGCGCTTCTCGCCACAGCTTTCCCACGGGAAATTCAGCATCCCCCTCTAAAGTTTTCAGTTCGTCGTTTCCGTTGACGTTCAGCTTTGCGTGCCTTCGTTGTATCAGTAGCTTCTTGACGTAGTTTGAATGAGTCAAGGACATAAGGCGCGTTCGTAGCACTTGTTCCTGTCCCGGATTTGTAGCGTAGTGGGAACAGCACCGCGTACCTCCAGTTGCTGCCAGAGAGTCGTGGGATCGAAACCGGGCGCCGCTATTTCTTTTTTTATAGTGTAGTATCGCGGAGCTGTGGGTGTAAGGAGGAGAGTTGCGCATGCGCAGTGACCGTGTGGACGGCGCCGCCATCAACGACGTAGGACCAGGCGAGCCTAAGAAATGCTCCGCATTTAAAAAACAAAAAAGGGGCGCTTTGAATACCCCAGGTTAGTCACGGGAATGTGTGAGAAGGTACGGGTGACGGGTCAGTGCGGGAGGAACTGCAGGATCAGGATATTTTGTGCACGAGTTCTCCCAAAGCCCAACTTTCTTGGGGGCGCGCCTCACTGCCGATTTTAGTTCGCCGTGGCGGCCGCTAGAGGGACCAGTACTTGAAAAAGGTCCATTCTGTCCTTATACAGCGCTATAGTCTATTCTAGTACACTTTAACAGCGCTGCTACGATGTTCGTCGTGATTCTCCGCGTAATAACCGCGGCTCTAAGACGTTGGTGTCCGTCGTGGAGAACCACGGCGGCAGTATCCTCCCCCCTATCCCACCAACTGCCCCTTGGGATTGCCTACCTCAGCGGCGCCTTCGTCCCGACCGCGAGCTGTCTCCCCACCCTCCACTTTTCTTTTTTGCTTCCGGAACCTTTGGCGACTGGTATCAAACCGCGCCGTCAGCGAGACGCTGGCGCGATGCTTGTGTTCGTCGCAAGCTTTCGCATATGAGCTTACGCGACATCTCACCTCGCGCTCCCTCTTTCCCCCAAGAACTTTTGCAATACTATCCCTTCTGTCTAGACACTCGGACGCCTTTGCCCGAAGCAGCGTCGACGAAGGCCAAAAATATCGGTTCGAGCATTCAGCCGAACCAGGAGAGCCCATGTAATAGGAACTGCTACCATGCACGGCTGCGCCTCACAGCTCCGATGCGGCGATTCGCGGACGAAACATCCAGACGAAATTTCCAAAATCGAGAAGGATCACCTGGAACCAGATGCCTCTTTGAAAAGTTGCTCACCAGTCGGCTGTTTCCTTGGAGGGTGCCCATGCCGATCGAAACAGTGAAAACGGGGGCGCGGATCCTTTGTGGCCCGTCTTCAAAGAACTTTGTTGGGCTACGTCCCTGTCTCACTTTCCAGTCTAGGGTGGTTAAACTCGTATTTATATTCTTCTCCAAACAATTCCTACTACTTGCCCACTCTGGCTTGTACTTTTGCTGGTTTTCCAGATGTACCACCCCTTCTAAGCAAAGGAACACTTCTTTGCAAAGAGGCGGCTAGAGGCCTATAGCGTAGCCTCGAGAAGCGGTTTGCAAGCACGTGGACTGACTCAGTTTTTTTTTATGGGTGCTTTCCTAGACCCACGGTTTAAGACTTCTTGGTGATTACTTGCAACAGCCGAGAAAATCATTCTGCTGTTCTGGGGAGGGGGCCTCTTTTGTTAGGGCAGGAGAGCGCCAGCACCGTCTCGAATGTAGGCTGTGAAGCGGGGCCAAGCCGA
Source organism: Haemaphysalis longicornis (assembly GCF_048455015.1). Taxonomy (NCBI): domain Eukaryota; kingdom Metazoa; phylum Arthropoda; class Arachnida; order Ixodida; family Ixodidae; genus Haemaphysalis; species Haemaphysalis longicornis. The sequence continues at coordinate 68,876,702 of NW_027526203.1, forward strand.
CTGATGTTTAGAAACATCAGGCAGAATGAAAGCACCCGCTCAGATAATATGCCTGGAACCTTTGCGGAGGAAGTCTCCCTGTACCTTTCAGAGGGAACTTCTGCAGACACGGTTAAGCCCCTGACCTACTGGAAAGTGAACGCTAGCCGTTTGCCCTTGCGTTCCTGACTTGCAAGGGCATTGTTCACTGTGAATGCCACGTCAGCTGATGTGGAACGCGTGTTTTCCACGACATCGCTGATCATGACAGCGAGATGAAACCGGCTGTCAAAGAGGTCTTTCGAGCAGCACATGTTTGTCAAGCGCAACGCATAGGGAGAAGGCAACTGTTTCTTTATGTTCATTTTTTTTTTATAACTGGCCGTTAAAGCAGCCGTAATTTACACTTTGTGTTTTTAATGAATGAAACTAAAATAGAGCTTTTTTGCACCTTGCACTGCAGCTTGCGACCTTTATTGAAGCATATAAAAATCCCGAGGACAACTAAGCACTTTTACTAGCATAGCGATTTCCACAGCACTAGACTGGCCAATTGAGGAACGTGTCTTTCTATTAATATCGTTATCATTTCTCTTTACATCTTTTCTTTAGATTGATCGCCCAGAGAAGAGTACACTTCGAGAAACGTACATTGCTACTCCACTGCATGTAACTCCTAAAATTAGTTAGACAGGCCTCAGTACGTGTTTTTGCTTAGTCGAAGACCCCAACGCATTCTCTAAGTTCTTTAGTTAGCTAGAGCCGAAGGTTGCGGGGTGTAAAAGTGTGAAATATATGCCAATTTGTAAAAAAAATAAAAAAAACAAGACGCAAATTAGTACACAAACAAATGCACTATCCCAGTATACGCTAATGGGAGAAAAAAAATTATCCCTGCGCATTGGTTCCCATCGAGACAGCCATACAAAGGTCGCGACTCGCGAATACTCTATGCATAGCCTGAACTTTCCCTCGTGCGCAGTGGAGTATACCTGACGCACGCAACTAAGCTTTTCGGCAAGGACGACATTGCATACCTGCGCACACTCAAAGCGAAAATTCTCACCCCATCCGCGTTTGCAAGGCGCGCTTTACATGCGTGAGTGCTGACGACCTGTACGGCCCCTGATCCGTATTTGGTGCAAAGGTAGGACAAGGTGCTCGAGCAGTGAACTGTTCCAGCTAATACCACCAGATCCGGAGTTCTGTTCACCGTTAACAAAATTATACTTCTAACTATACTCACAACCGCTCCATACGCGTGTAAATTGCTTAAAAGGAATATAATGTCTTCTTCAACCATACTTTTGTCAGCACAAAAAATAACATGCCGTCACGTTAATATTAAATTGATTGATTATAGGGTTTAACGCACCGACGCAACGCAGGCGATGAGGCGCGCCGTAGTGGAAGGCTCCGGATTAATTTTGACCACCTGGGGATCTTTAACGTCACCGAAATCTCGTACACACGGGCGTTTTTGCTTTTCGCCTTTATCAGAAAAGCGACCGCCACGGCCGGAAATCGAACCCGCGACCTCGTGCTCATCAGCACAACGCCTTAGCCACTGAGCCAAAACGGCGGGTACGTTAACATTAAAACATTCACGCTTAAACACTAGTAAAACATCACAACTCGTAAAAACATGCTGACCTTGCAAATACTATAATAACTACCGGGAGGACTGCCCCTGTGGTAATTCGGTAATTCGGGTAATTGCAACGCACGAGATATGCCACGAAGCCACCATCCCTTGACCTTGGTGATGTGTTTTGCGAATTTTAGCAGTCCTTAACGCATGTATAACATCAGCGTTAAGGGCTCATTGGTAACTTTATAATAACCCGATAAAACTACCAACGTGCCTTTCATACGTTGAGGAATTAGAAGAATGGAATTGAACTGCCCGGAAAATCTAGGAGTGGGAATGGGGGACGTTTTGGCATTCCGAGGAATTGAAAGGAATGGAATTTAGGCAAATTGTCATTTCCAGGAATGGAATTGAAATGTAATGCGGACGCCCATTCCACAACACTGCCTGGGACCGTCATGTCCGCTCTTTCTCGTATATGGAGTGGGGCTTGGCCAAGGGAAAAATCAAGAAAAAAAACAGAGAGAATGGGCGTAGAGTTGAGATTACGGACAGCCAATCGCGGGACTGGGTGGCTGCAGACTGAGCCTGTTGTAGAGTTAAAGCTTTTTTTCCCTTCCGGGCTCCGGTTACTTTTTTTTTTTTTCTTAATTACATGCCTTTATTACAGGGCTCCGGTTACGGGAACAAACGCCTGTATCCTGTTCTCGTACCGGTACTTATCTTACCGCCGCTATTTGAGCTGTTCGAATTTTGCCGCGCCTTTCACTCGTCTGGCAGCGGTTTCGTTGTTAGCGAGAGTAACCCGTGAGCCAGCGAAGCTACGTGCCCTAATTTCGCCTTCAAATCTTCATATGTGCTTCCTCTGAACAGTGGCATGGCCGGGCTGTGTGGTTTGTTTATTTGACGTTCTGCACAGGATTTCGGCGAAGTGTGTCTTTCTCGAGCTTTGCAGTGCTTCTGGAGCGGTCGGTGGGGACCATGTTCAGAGCATGCCACATCATTAGCAGACTTGGAGGCATCCCTATGAAAAGCAGTGTAAGGGTACTTGTGTTGTAAGTGTAGAAACTGTTGTCGAATGAGTTCTTTGGGTGCATTTCTGGTGTCAATTTTATTGAACGACATGTCGCAGGTGACAGGGAGCAGAAGTTTCGGTCATGATTACCCCAAGCTCCTCCGCCTCCGCTCTCGCTTTGAAAGAAAAAGGAAGAGGAAGTGGCGGAAGACTTAAAAACATATTTTAAAAGAATCTGTTATGGATGATATAATTAAACGGATGACTTCTTAAGCGGTAACCACACACACACGCCCGCGCGCTCATTTCCACACGCGTTCTCGTGTCTATGCGCCCAAGCGCGTGACGAGGGTGAGGGCAATCACTCACACGGAGACGCAATTCGTGGACGGCTCCCGTCCTGGCCAAACTCGCGCATGGGCCAGCTCGTCTCCCGGTTCGAGGGACACATCGAGCCCCCTCACCGGCCCCGCCCTTAGCACCCGCCGCCAACAACAGCACCACCCTTCAGGTGTGCACTGCACTGCCAGCGTGCGCTCAAAGCGCCACACTTCGGCGGTGGCACTTCGCCACGAAGCAGCTGCCCTCCTACAGGACAAAATAAGAGGCCGCCTGAAAATATATACAGACGACTCCGTCCTCCCGGCGACAGGAAGCGCCGCGGCTGCCTGCATGGACCCGGAGATCGGAGTAGCCAGGACCTGCCAACTCCCTTTTCCCGCATCGTCAACCACTGCTGAACTGGCTGGGCTCCACCTGGCTGCAGACCTGCTCCTGGAGCGAGACCACCTGGAACCAGCCGCAGTCATCCTAACGGACTCGAGGCCAGTCCTACTCCAGGTGTTGGAAGCAGACATGCCGATGAGCCGCAGTGGTCACGTCCAGCGCTCCCTGGTGGCCAAGCTGCACGCAGTCACTTCCCGCGGCTGCGAGGTCACGCTTCACTGGCTGCTTTCCCACTGCGGCATCGAGGGCAACGCGGAGGCAGACATCCTGGCCAAAGGAGCCGACGACCTTCCCACCCCGACGTGCACAGCCATCAGCGCTCTCGATGGGGCCCGGGCTGTGCTCACCCCCACCATTCTGTGCGACCACTCTGACGACCGAGTTGCCTGCGGGAACCCGCCGCAGCCACTGCCACACTGCACAGAGCGCCGAGAACGGGTCCTCCTCCTGAGGCTCTGTCTTAACTGCTCGAACACCGCCGCCAGGCTCCACCATCAGGGGCGCGCAGACTCTCCTGCCTGCAGCAACTGCTTGGAGCGCGAAACCATAAACCACGTCCTCGGCATCTGCCCGCATCATGCCGCGATGAGGACTCTCATGGAAGCGGCATACCGACATCTGGGGCTGCTAACCACCAGACTAGAGGCGTTGCTCTTCCCGAGGGGCCCTGACCTGGCGAAAGTGTGGGTCTTCCGGAGCCTTCTCCACTACCTCGAGGCCACGATGCTGAACCGACGCCTCCAACCAGCCCGACTAGAAATGTTTCAACTACTTTTCTTTATTTTCTCTCTCTCTCTTTCTTTTTTCTCTCTTCTAACTACTTTCAATTCTTTTCTTTCCTTTCTATCACAACCACTGTTTTCCCAACTTTACCCCTCCCCCTCACCAAGTTGAATGCAGGTGTACCCTTATATGGGCACAATAATATCCTTGGTCGAACTTTCCGCTTCTTATTCCTGAATAAATCACTTACTACTACGGAGGCGCGCGAGCGTGCGCTGCCCTGCGCTTGACGGGACCACCTTATCGACCTGGCCCAACCTCACAGCGCCCAACACTGTTACACTGTACAGGACTCCAGCAGAGTGACAGCATTGATTCACTGCTCAAACAAGAACAAACTACAGCGCTTGGGGGGGGGTCTTGTTTATACCCAAAGCGCCAACGGCTAAACAAGCGTTCCCTCCAGATTGTGCACACGACACGAACGGCACAGACACACACAACACTATTTACAGAGTTCGTGAGCGGTCGTTAGTAGCGGCGCACGCTGAGTCCGAGAGAGGGGAGAGGTCCCCGCAGCGGCTTCGGCGTCCTTCGGACAGGTTGAAGCATGCCTCGTCTGCCAACTCCGAAGTTTGAATCGCGCCGACAGCGAGGCGCCTGCGATCCAGACATGTAGCGACGCGTTGAATCCGTTGGCTGCAATCCTGAGTCACCGACAGGGGGGGCCTGCTTGAAAGGCGCACGTAGTGGAGGCTTCGCCGCACAGCCCAGGAGTATTGCAAAAAGCGCTGCGGCGGGCTGATTCGTAACAGCAGTCATTTTTGCACAGGGTATACTTTTAGATAAACCCCTAGTAGAGTCAATAGCTGTTATTTATTGAATTCCCAGAGCATGATCTTTTTTTTTTTCTGTGGAAACGGATAAACAACCAGCACACTTGCGCGTGAAAGCCGCCGGCGTACGGGAGGCCAGGAGAGCTCTCAAACTGGAGTGGCGGGACTACACTGGAGAAAACAATGTACCCATGAGCCTTTGCGCTTTCTACCGGTAACCTATTGAGGAGTGTGCAAGGCAAAGTCAGTAAAGTAATCCTTCTGCAGCTCCCATAGAGAGTCCAGCCCATGGACCAGCGTTGTGATTTTTACCACGAGCGAATAGCTCCATGAATTACGAAAGTTGCGCTAAATGGACAAACAAAGGAAGGCAGACAGACTTCCTCTGTTTGTCCATTTAGCGCAAGTTTCGTAATTCATAATGCACGAACTAGCCCAACAGCACATTTTACCGAATAGCTCCAGTTGGCTCACTACCTCCTGTGCAACTTCCAGACGCGACGACATCTCTGGTGCTAGGTAAAGTACCCAGACATCCCGATTTAGGCGGGGGATGTCCCGGTTTTGCGACTGTGGTCCCGCTGCCCCGGCAGCCTGACTGTGGGACGGCGTTTTGTTGCGCCTTCGGTCGAAGGTATGAAAGGAAGTAAGGAAGGAAGAAAGACTTTGTTGATGCCTGCAACAGACACAGTGTGTACACTGCGCCCGGACGTAGGCACTCGTCGATCCCGACGTCACCCCTACTCAGACCAACCCTTCGCTACTCGCTACGGGGTTGGACGCCGCTGCCCCGTAGGGGAGGGCGTCGCCCCGCAGCTTTCGCTCCGGTGCTGCTTTTCGAGGGCCGCCAGGACCTGCTGGACGGCTGATAGTTGGGTGTCCTTGTCATAACTGCGCACTGCTTCTTGGATCCACGGCGGTAGGTCTGTCCTGGTTGCCGCCTCGTTAGGTCTCACTTCACAGCCCCACAGCAAGTGGGCGGTCGAGGCCCTAGCATTGTCACACAACACGCACGTGTCGTCCGTATAGAGTTCTGGCTGTATGTGTTTCATGACGTCTAAACGTGGACGCTTCATCCCTGGTTAGCTCGGGGTGAGGCGAGACTTGTATAAATTGCCCTGTGTCACGAATGAAAAGCTAGAGGAATGAAATAACCAAAAGAAAATATTTGAGGAACTTCGAGAAAACAGCGCAGACGACGGGGCTAAGCAAGAAACACGCAGTACAGCGCCTGCGTTGCATGATTCTTAATCCCCACGTCTGTGCTGTTTCCTTGAAGTTACAGCATGCCAACAACCCATTCAGAACACCCTTCTGCGTTTCAGGAACGGTGGGTGGACGTACTTCAGCACTTCGAAACAAACGACACGCCTTGCAACAATGTCGAGACAATCGTCGAGTACGCCATGAGCTTGCCAGTAAGAACGCACCAGTGGAAATGATGTTTTCCTTGATTGATAAGATGTGGACGGCAGACAAGACGCAGCTTCATTTGACCACACTCAAAACAATGACTTTGCTTAAGATTAATTTGCACATGGCGTATGAGCGGTACGTAGAGACCGCAACAGCCCTGCCTAAAGCACTCGAGCGGCGTGCCGCGGGCTGCACCGGCGACACCTATCGGTGGCCCCGATGTGACATCGGGTTCGAGATAGCGTGCATGGAGCGTGCGCGGCCACTTTGACATGATCAGCTTGCCTTTGCAGGCGGATTTGGCCGCCGCTGTTGCAGAGTATGCTTTCGCCGCCGGGAGCGCTGTTAGCGGCACCACTCGTGAGGCTCGGCGCTCGTCGCTGCCGCGTCATGGTTCTGCCAAATTGCTACGTGTAATGGCGCGTTGCGGGCTGCGAGTCAAAGGAAGCTGAACTTTCAGCTGTTGCTAGAGAATAGCGGGGGAGAATGTTCGATGCAAACCGGTAGATGATGCTATATGCATACAGGAATTCTTAGACTTGCACCTACACAGGAAGGCGCCAGAAACGCATAGGTTCGCAAAACTACAAGCTCATCGAGGGTGTGGATTGTCTGTCACATTTTATTGCACAGAACATGAATGCACTCCAAATGACCAAAGACAAAGCTCCGGTTCGTCTTCACACTTAGTTATGGCAGGGAGCATGAATATGCAGCAGGCAAAACAATCCTGTTTGAATTAACAAAGAAAGAAAAACCTGAAATGGTGAAGTAAAACAGTCACAAACAGTAAATACAATTTTCTTAAATATTGAAACCACCCAAAGAACCTCGCAAGACACACACACAACAGAAATTTAATAAACTGAAACAAATATCCAGAAAAATAGCCAAATTTCACACACTTAAGTCACGAAGCAGAAAATCTAAGTGCTCTTGGCTAGCAATGCCAAGACAATTTTCATGCGCAGACAATAATGCGAAAGAAAATCTAGCAATGGACGAAGACAATTTTCTCAATTATTAGAACCACCCAATTTCTGGAATGTTGACAAGCCTTGCCAGAAAAAAATCTCAATGAACAAATTAAACACGGCAACAAAGAATGACAACACTGCACACACTTTGGTCAATAAACACTAAATCTCAATGTTCGTACAGCTCCACTGCTAACTGCCGATTCCCTAGCAAATACTGAATGCAATGAACAATTTTCTCAATTGTTGAATTTAACAACACACCAGAACATCTAAAAGTCTGACCAAGCAGAAAGCCTTCTGAAAAAAAGAATGAAATATAGATATTAAAAAATGACTAAAGCTTCACACATTTTAATTCCAAAGCTGTAAAAGGCAGTGCTTTTGCAGTTGAGCAAGTAACAGCCGCATAACTAGCGCATGTGATGCACAAATACTGCGATTCTCTCAAAAGTTGAAACCACTAAATAACCGGGACACTTAAAATCCTCCACAGAGAGAAATTTGGTTTCAAAAAAATGAATTAAAGATCTAAAAAATGACAAAATTTCACACAGTCAGATCACGAAGCTGTAAATCACAGGGTCCTTGCAGTTAACCTGATAGCCACCACCTAACTAACGAATTAAACGAAAACAAAAGTAAGATTTGCTTACACTTGTAACTGACGCCGCCACATTCTGGATAGAAAAAGCACCATCACCGAGGCATCCCAAAAAACAAAAACAATGTGTGGCCTTCGCACCACCAATACACAAGACTAGCGTGGTTATACTAAGTGAAGTACCACGTCTGTCTGGGCTAAGGACGTTTACAAATTTAAGTGAGCCCCATGAGGAACGATAGCGAAGAAAACTTTGTCTTCGAAAAAAGATGGATGCAACGAACAAATCAGGCGGCACACAAGCATTAAGAGAAGTAAACACGATAAAGTCAATAAAACAAATTTCACGCAAGTGGCCAATAAAACAAAGTACACAGTTTCACAACCATAGCTCCAACCACAGCTTTCAGATACTATATTGCACCAACCCGAGTATTCCACACTCGAACATTGAAGTTTGTACTTGCGGTGATTTTTCATCACAGGGTGCTGTTTGCAATTCTGGTCTGTACACCCTGTCGGGTATCGCATCTTTTTGCAGACGACGCCGAGATTCCACCTCACGCCGGAGTTTTTCCATACGAATCACATGCTCTCTCCGCAGTGTTTCCAGTCGCATGTTTTCCACACGAAGCGAATGCGCTTCCCGCAGCGTTTGGAACACCTCTGAAGAGTCGACCTCGCACTGGATTTCCTTGTCCGCGCGCTCCACAGGCCGGGGAGGGGGCTCGGGGCTCGCTTCCGCGACGATGCCACTATCGTCGCCATCGAGATAGACCGCGAAGCCGTACCCCGCCGCAGACGCGTCCGGTTGGCAGTCGTTCGCGGTTGAGATCTGCCTGAGCATCAAGTCCAGCACAGAAGCCCCTTGCCACAGCTTGCCACAGACGCCGGCAGCCCGGAGGATTCGTACGGTTCCACTTCACCTCGTCATGCCACGGTCGGAGCACCGTCAGGTCGAGCGGCAGCTCCTCTTTTGTTGTGCGACGCGACCGCGGGCGGGACGCCGCTGTCTTCTGTTCTGCTTCGTCGCTCTCGTCTGAGGAAGTGGTGGCACAACTACGTTTGACTGGTTTCACGTTTTGCTTGGGCACAACGGCTCTACTGCGCACGCGACGCGACCTGGCGGCCTTGCATCCCAGCAGTTGGTCCAGGGTCGCGGTCACATCCGGACGTCCGGCGATTACGTCCCTGAAGAAGTTGTTCAGTTCCTTGGGGGAGATTTGCTTGCCTACTTTCGACACCAGTGCCTTGGCCATGCCATGCCACATGGCCCACTGTCCGCAGCTGCGCCCTCGTACACTTTGTCCGATTTTATTCATGACGTGAACCATGGGACAGGCGTAGCGCTTGTACAGGCCCCGTAGGGCGATACTATAGGTGTTCACGGGCTCGGGCTTACCTGAAAGCCCGGGCCCGGCCGCGTATTCCCAAACCATATCCCGTAGGGGCCCAGGCCAACCACACCCCCTAAGCAGGGGCGCAGCCAATTAGGTTAAAAAATTGCAATTTTTAACCTCTTTGGACGCAGCACCGTGACGTCTCTACCTATATGTGCGCGACTTCATGCGAGGTAGATTTTTTTCTTTTTTACCCCTCCCCTCGTTTCGGCTGCTTTGCGGACGGCCGATGGTTTCGCTCCGTGGGCAACTTGTGTTGTACTATTTATATTTTTATTCCTGTTATTTCTTGTTTATACATTTGTATACTTTTTTGCGTGTGTGTGGCTTACAGTTGAGTCACGAGCTGTGACACAATGCTGGCGAAATAAAAGGCCAGACACTACAGAAATATATATGTGTGGTATCTAAAAATGCGTCGCAGGAAACAGACACAAACTGCTCATCTATACCCATCAGTGGATCTCTAAAAGTGACAATTTTTTGCCGCTATTTGGACTCCTAGATAACTATCGCAAACATAGTGCGCCAAGGAGATAGCTCACGGGCAACTACTCATTAGACCCAGCGAAAAGAATATACGTGTCTGAGTGAGTGTAACACTGCATTAAATGAGAGGCCATGGGGCCCTGGGGGGAGCAAGGATGAGAAGAAAAGGGGAAGGTCACAACTCGCACAATGAACACAGTTGCAGTCTTGGGGTCCTAATCGCAAAATGAACACATTAAAGTCAGTCAGTGGCAGCAAAACGCACAGTTCACACTTAAATGTACAGTTCACAGTGTGGAAAATGCGGTTCACACTGAAAACAGTGCACGCTGCAGACAGTTCACATTGTATACTGAACGGGTAAGTCGTCCAGGTTGCTACACCAATTTGTAGAGTCTCTTTTCAAGGGCGTACTCAGAAATTGCTTCTAGTGCGGTGGGATCGTCACGGACCCGACTAACATGTTCCTGTGCAGTCGCAGGGGGGGGGCCTAGAGTTAAAAGCTGGTGGCGATTACAGTCGAATAATGGACAGAGCCAAATTAAGTGGTAACGATTTGGTGTGCCTTCCCGATTACAGGGGGGGGGGGGGGGGGGGGGGGGGGGGGCATCAGCGCCATTCGGATCCTGCTGGAGCTGTCTATTTATAAATAACGTATCTTACGCAGCAAAATCTCCGTGTGAATGAAGAACAAATTGTTAAAAATAACTAATCGACATTGGCAACAGCGTGAGTGGTAGCACGCATGATTACTAATATCAAACTCGGCCTGATGGCTTCAGTGAAGAGACTGTGGTCAATAGCCCTGTACAGAAGACATATATCAAACTCCTCGAGTACTTCAGTTGCTGTACAATCCAACTATTACTTAGCCCTTGGTTGGTATATATTTTCGATATTGTTTCACAAAATTGTTATGACCAGCAGTGCAAATTATGCAGAATTCATGACCGAGTGTAAAACCTGTACGTTTGAGCTGGTGTCTTTCTTATCAATGTATCACCCTTGCAAGAACGATTCACACCTTCCATTGCTGCTAACAAAATGTCAATGTTTCCCTTAGTGGCACTGTTCCTGATAAAGAATAATACAATGAAGTTAATGTTAACGAAATTCAATGTAATAGTGCTTATGAAAGTGCCAAAATGTAGCAGCTCATGCAGCTTTAATATTTCGCAAGAGTAGGACAGTTTGTAAATGTAGTCATGGGTAATTGGCCGCCTTTCTTGTAATCCTTACCTGCAGCACCGAATCGTGTTTTGAGGTGTGTATATAGTGAAAGAGCCCCCAACTCAATTGTATACCCTTCTGTGTGCTGTAGAATGAGCTTTCCATGAGGGTGTTTGCTTTCCGAACTGTGTATAATTGCCACATGAGCGTGAAAGCGTCCATCCGCGCGCGCGCACTTCGAGCACCGAGTCGAGCGCTTATCTAGGAACACGATCGGAGGTCAGCGTCAACTTGCAGGTGCGCAAGGCCTGATAAGGTGTCGGCACCTTTCCCCAGACCGTTTCGGGCCCTTTTCCTCCTACCTCCCCCCCCCCCCCCCCCCCTCAAAGCCTCATCGCATCGCATCGCAGGTGCGCAAGAAGAGCGCGGAGAGATGAGGGGCTCACGTACACAAAAGGTTAGCTTCTACCACATGTGCGTCAGCTTCCCCAGCGCCGCAGGCCAGCCCCGCCCACGGAGCGAAACCATCGGCCGCCTGCCAAGCAGTCGAAACGAGGGGAGGGGGAAAAAAGAAAAAATCCACCTCGCATGAAGTCGCGCACATATAGGTAGAGACGTCACGGTGCTGCGTCCAAGAAGGTTAAAAAATTGCAATTATTTAACCTCTTTGGCTGCGCCCCTGCTTAGGGGGTGTGGTCGGCCTGGGCCCCTACGGGATATGGTTTGCGAATACGCGGCCCGGCCCGGCCCACGGGCTGGGCTCGGGCCACCCGACTTATCACCCGGGCCCAGGCCGGATTCGGGCCGAAATGTAAATGCTTCGGACGGGCCGGGCCGTCCTGACGGCCCGGGCTGGCCCGGCACAGTGAGGCAATACTTAGGTTTTCTATGATATCACAGAAACTACATGTTGCTGACGCGGTAAAAGCACGGGTCAGGTTTTTTTTTTTTTTTTACATTCCACGGGACTTATCGTTAGGCCCTGAGGCACATGTGGGCGTATGGCAAGCCGGTAAGTGTGAGAGATCTGCAACTTCATGTCTAGGGATGAACTGAGCAACACATGCGGCTCAGCGACACACCGCCTAGGGAAGTACAACGAATGACAATTCAGCGTGACTAGTTTCCACCACTAAGTTCGGGCGAAAACCAATTTTCAAGATGGAACACTTTGAACTGCAAACACTGCCAGAGAAACGTGCGTCTCCGTCTGTTTTCTGTAGCAGTGCCGTATTCAGAGTTGCGTTTCCTTCTCTGAGCCAACAAAAGTGTAGCTGTCAAAGACTGAGGTGACAATTCAAGTTTAGTTTTGCTCTTTGTTTCGGCGGGAAAACATCGTGGCGAGCGTAGCTGGTGGTAGGAGGTGGCCTGTGCCCTCGGACGTCGTGGCCGGCAGACGAAGACGAAAGGAAAAACGCAACAGGGGAGTAGTGTGGTTTAAATGAGCCAACAGCCGCCTAAAAAGTAACACTTAATATGATTGAAACTTTATAGATAAGCGATATGAGTCGGTATAGAACGTAGTGAAGCGGCAACGATAATGTGCACAAATGCACGCGCGTACTTTGCGTCTCGATAAAAAGAAGGGACCGAGTCCGAGAGCCCTATATCCTCTTGAGAAAAGAAACGTACAGAAAAGAAAAGTACACACCCTGTTTAAACAAACACGAACCGGCTGGCATAGGCGTGCGCACAGGGGGGGCAGGGGGGGCGGCCGCCCCCCCTAATCATCTGAAGGGGGCGCCAAATTTGCCCCATGCCTTGCCGATGTAACACATGAAAGTAAAATTTCTGCTCAGAAATATTTTGTGTGTGTTGCAATTCCATCACATTGAAATAAAAATTTTATAACCATCCCTCTTTGCACTGCGTTCGCACCGCAAGACCTTCAGTGAGAAGAGGTCGGGAGTTGCTCTGGGAGGGGGGGGGGGGGGGGGGGCGCAGCGGTAAGACTTTGCCCCCCCAAATTGAGAACTCTGCGCACGCCTATGCCGGCTGGTCCCCTGGCATACAGGTTCCATTTTGGACAGCAATCGCAAGAATCATGTTCAAATGCCCAAGGTGCCATTCTATTTCTAATTGCTTGTTTTAATTAATTTATGGAACATTATGAAATTCTACACAAAATGCCGGGTGGTTTTGTATCCGTTAGGTGAGCTCCAGCTCTATTTTTTTTTTACTGTTCAGTGGTTTGGGCCATTTCGGTTTCGGCTACTTTTCTTGAATATTTTTCAATATTACCATGAATTTGTGCGTGGTCGGGGGTTTTTTTGGTTCATCTTGTTTTTAGGCTGGGCGGTTCGGTCACCTTTATGTCGTCGGTTTCAATTCTTCCGTGTGTAGCGGAGCGAAGGACGGCTGCGGTAGGGATATGTGCATGATTGTTATGTCTAATTGGGGTTGTTTTGCCCGTTTAATGTGGTTTTGGCTGTTATCATTTCCCTTAAGATGCATGTTACCGCCTTTAGCTACTTTTCATTTCCAAACGTGCCCCAATCAGGCGCGGGCCCCTACGGTATTTGGGTTGGAAACACGAAGCCGGGCCGGGCCGGGCCAGGCCAGGCCCGGGCCATAAGGTTAAAGGGGCACTGACACAAAATTTTGAAGGGGAGATAACTTCGGAGATAGATTGGTGGGAACACATATACATCATCTGCAAAATATCAGCGGCGAATACAGACTAGAACATATTTAAAATCAATTTTAAAGTGTGCGAAACGCAACCGAGCAGCCAGCAGAGGACCACGCGCAATTGTAAATAAACAACATCCACACACGTCACGAGTTTGTGTTTGCCGCTTCCGCACTGCCGGCGCTTTTTGCCGGCTCGCCCGGCTCGCCGCTCCAATCGGAGGGCCGGAGGGCGGAGCTTCTGCTCTCGAGAACGAACGACCCGATCGTTGGCGGCGGAGGCGCCGTGATTTCGTCAGCTCATCGGGCAGTTGGCCACGACCAAAGTTCTACAGCGATTCCAGGCACTCTGTTTCTATTACTGTTTATTACCATTGGATGCGAAAACGCGGCGGAGGCACGAAAAGCCCACTGAGCTAGCCGCACGGTCGCTGTGCAGGCGGCGGCCACGGCCGCGGCCGGCGCAAGTAGCTCGAGTGATAGCTTGTTACCGCTGCACGAAATTGTCCCCAAGTCCCAACTATGGTGGCTTACATGAGAAAGGAGTTAATGATGCGATGGCGGGTTGCGTTAAAAATTGTCATCTGCACCGCTTACGAGAGCGGCACTCGAATATCCGCCGCAGTGCTGAGCCGAACACATCTGTAGGCGGACCTGTAGGCAGACCGGCCGGCTGCTCCCAGCGCGCGTCTTGCCACCCACCGTCTCGAGCGTCGCGCGTCGTTCTTTAGCCGCGGTAGCATTTGCACTCGCAGCGCCTGCGTCACATCCACGGTCGCTTTTTAATTACGCGCCTCACGAGATCAGTACGTGGGGGCATTCGCAGAAACTGCCGTCGATGCGGATTCGACAGTGCTACGGCGGCTCTGCTCTGTGATATCCCTCCGACGGTCACGTGGTCAGCTTTGTTCACACAAAATCCACAAAATCCATCGTTTCGCGGCACTCGCTGAAACCGAAACTGCGACTGGCCGCATTGAAAATGCCTCTAATTAAACAACCGTCGCACGCTGAAGCAAATGAGGTTTCTACAGGTTATAAGTAGGTCACTAGCTACTTATCGCAACAAAAAAAAACAAGATGCAAAATTTTTGTGTCAGTGCCCCTTTAAGGTCTCCCTTCTTCGTCGGGTCGGGCCGGGCCTACTGCGATAAGCACCGGGCCCGGGCTGGGCTCGGGCCCAAATTTTCGGCCCGTGCACAGCTCTGGGGCGGTATTCTCGTAACTGTCCCTTTTGAAAACGTCCCTTTTGCGTCCCTTTCATCGTGACGTACTTCCGGTTAAGCAGTGGGCCTTTGATTCAAATACCGTAACTGTTCTTGCAAACGCATTTTAAAGAACTGAAACCGTGTCAGAGTATCTTTTATGTGTTTATTGTTCCGCGAGCGAACCAACAATAAGGCGACGAAAAATCGTCTGCTCCAAATCGTCTGCTCCCAGTAGCCCGGCTCATAGCTCCGCCGTGCTTGCATGGCGTCACATCCGGGTGTTCGCTTTTAGCCAATCAGGGGCGGTATTCTCGAGTTTTGTCCCTTTTGCGTCCCTTTCAAAAGTGTCCCTTTTGGCGAGCCCTGATTGGCTAAAAGCAAACAACCAGAAGTGACGTAACGCAAGCGCGGCAAACCTACTGCCAACCTTCTTCCGTGCTGCCAACGTACACTTCTTAACCGGAAGTACGTCACGATGAAAGGGACGCAAAAGGGACGTTTTCAAAAGGGACAGTTACGAGAATACCGCCCCAGGGCTCGCTCAAAAGGGACACTTTTGAAAGGGACACAAAAGGGACAAAACACGGGAATACCGCCCCTGGGCGATACGGTCGGTGTAGCTCCAAGTGCCATTCGTACCGGCGGTGTCCTTGTCGTCGGGCTGGGTGGCTTTGAAACGTCGCATGGCGGTCGGCTGGTCACAGGTAAGCTATTTCGCAGGCTCGGACAACGCAGTTTTAATGCAGTTTGACTGGTTTGACACTCATGCGACTCACGTGCACGCTCGTTCCAGTGTTGCTAGACTGGTTTTTGAACGCTGACAAGGCAGTCTCTCTAGTCACGTAATGTAGGAATTCCGCCCAGAGGGAAAGGAAAAAAGTTTTTCTCATCTTTAGCAAAGACAAGTTCCACTTATACCTCGTCTGGAGACGATCGGCGCGGCACCAGGTCGAGCGGTAGCTCCTCTACAGCGTTATAGAAGGAGAAGTGCGGTGTCTTGGGAGAAGGGAGCGCGGCCTCGTTTTGCAGTGACGAATCTGGCAGGCGCGAGAGGGCGCTACACGTCGGAGCCCTCTGGGGATACAGCAAATACGAGGTGGTAAGGGGAGTCTGGAAAGGGGTCATGGTACCAGGATTAACTTTCGCTAATTCGGTTCTGTGCATGAAGTCAGAGACCCAAGCGGGCCTGGAAGTAAATCAGAGGGCGGTAGGCAGATTGGCCCTAGGGGCCCACAGTAAAACTACAAATGAAGCGGTACAAGGGGATATGGGCTGGTCGTCTTTCGAGGCGAGGGAGGCGCAGAGCAAGATAAAGTTTGAGGAGCGACTTCGTGACATGGAGCCCGAAAAATGGGCCGCGAGGGTGTTTAAGTACCTGTATTTGAGGAGCGTGGACACGCGGTGGAGACGGAGGACCAGACAGCTGACCAAGCGGTACGGAAAGTCGGTAGGGGAAAGCGGGGTTTACACAACAGTTAAAAAGCAGGTAAAGGCAGTAGAGACGACGAAGTGGGCAGAGAGAATGGAAGCGAAAAAAACCCTGGAGACTTATAGGACAGAGAAACGGGAAATTAAGAAGGAGGGATTCTATGGCAATACGAGAGGCAGTGCGTTGCTCTTCGAGGCACGGGCAGGGTGCCTGAGAACCCGGGCATACACGGGTAGCTACAGGCAGCAGGATGAAACGTGTGCATGCTGCGGCAGAGATCGAGAAACTATAGAACATATTGTCAGGAGCTGCACAGAGATACGGCCACCGTGGGGTGAGGGGGAAACGACGCTGGCGGAGGCTTTGGGATTTGGGGCGAGGGGGAACCTCAACTTCAAGGCTATAGAGGTGGCGAAGAGGCGACTGGAGTGGTGGTGGAGGAAAAGCAGGGAAGGGATGGGTACGCAGGTTGAGTAATCATGCGGACGAGAATTTAGAACAGCGAGGGGAGAAAAAAGGGGGGTGGGGGCGAGGAGTTTAAAACAGAAAAGAGGGAGAAATGGGAGGGAGGAAGCAAATCTATAGGTTAACCTGGGAGTAGGGCATGTAAACGTAATAAAACAGGCAAGTCGATTGCTGACAACCGACGCCCCGATTCAAAGGGAAAGCCACTAATCATCATCATCATCATCGTGCTGACGCGGTGCCGCCAGCCCAGCCTGTAAGCATGCATGTAACCGAGCGATATGTCATGCCGTAGAAATCGGCAGGCTTTTATTAATACAGCTACTTAACTATTCTTGATTTGATTGATTGTAGGGTTTAACGCGCCGACGCAACACAGGCGATGAGGCGCGCCGTAGTCGAGGGCTCCGGATTCATTTTGCCCACCTGAGGATCTTTAACGTGCGCCGAAATCTCGTACACACGGGCGTTTTTGCTTTTCACCTTCATCAGAAAAGCGGCCGGAAATCGAACCCGCGACTTCGTGCTCAGCAGCACAACGCCTTAGCCACTGAGCCGCCGCGGCGGGTTCCAAATGCGCAGAATTTTCGATCCCCATGTATAAAAGCTTCATTTTGAGTGCACCAATTTGCGCAAATGAAGCGAGATGAATAATAAAGATTAACCGCGAGTGTACTCGCGGTTAATGCTTGTTAATCCTTAGAATCAACGCTACAACGGCACGGGCTGCACCTATGTGTTCTCTTTTTCACTGTTGCTGTTCAGCTTATTTTAGCCCATATAGCGTTATATTCCAGACAAATATTTTATTGAGGAGGCTTTTAACCTGTAAACTGCTCCCATACACGTAAGTGCTTGCCGGACTTTCTTGCAGTTTACATTAAAAGATGCAACAAAATCTGTTGTATCGTATTATGGTATAAAGCCTTATCTGGTCTCCATACACAAACAAAAGCGGAGCTCCAGGAACATAAAAGGGAATATTCATAGAACACCTTAAAGGTACCCAGAAAAGCTTTGTGAAGGTGGCAATGAAATGCATTCAGGTGGTAGGACACATAACGGGGGATTTTTGAGCCAAGTATGAGCCTCATGCGTTGTACGGATAATTTGTAAACAATTTTTGAAGATCGCCTTTCTCAGCCGATGAGCGCGCCGCCGCAGTGAGCCGACCGCGGCTGACGCAACGGTGATCGCGGCTGACGCAACGGCGAGGCGCCCCCCTGATTCGACCGATCGTCGGTCGCCAGCAACGTCACTGCCATTGGCTTCCGGCTGCTCTTCCTCCTTCCTGCGCGATCCCGAGCCAAAGGCGGGTCTGCAGCGATTGACGCGTGCCTAGGTGCAGGAATGTAGCTAGCGGAGAACGGAAGTCGAGCGTCGCGATGTCACATAGCTATTCCCAGTGTTTCCAGCTGCTTTAAAAGAAGCAGAGAGGGAGGAGGAACCGATCGACAAGGGGGGAGAGGTGCACTTAAAGGCCAACTGCACTCAAATTTCACCTCGGCCATATTTATTTTTAATGCGTAGTAAGTACCCCAAAATCAGCTGGGACCCAAGTTGTAGTCCCATGAAACGCATCCTCAGAAGCGTTTAAAAAAGCTCCGCCGCAGACCACGCTGCACCTGCCGGCGGATCGCGTAAACAGCCATGACGCGCCTGTGACGTTTCAGCCGACGGGGGCTTCTTCCTCTGGCCAGCCACGCAGCTGGAGAACCGGTCGAGCTCTGCTGCGCACGCTTCACCCATCTGCTGCCCCGTGCGCGCGTAGAGCTTGCGCGCAGACATTCCCCCGAGCTGGTGACCGTCCGGCCGTTCGCTGGACGGCTGCAACGTCACTGCAATGGCCGCGTTCTCCTCGGTTTCGGTTTCAAAATCGCCGATTTTTGCAGACCGTTTGCGGCGTCCACGCGCGTATTTCAGCTGTTGTATTTTGCATGCTGCTTTCTTTTTAAGCAGACTATACGAAAATAGGGTTTTTAAGAGGTCGAAATTTTGAGTGCAGTTGGCCTTTAATTGCTTCTGGCGCAGCTAATACTGAATGTAGATCAATAATTACAACGGCATTACATCGCTATATTGGTACTACGCGACAATAAAGGCCTTTTGTAATTTTTACAAAAGGCTTTTCTGGGTCCCTTTAACATATAGCACGTGTCTGGCAAGGCACCCGCGTTGAGTTACAAATGACACTTCAATCTAAACGTGTCAGGGCTTCGTCGTCTGTGGGGTTCACACATTCACTTGCACCATCTTAGTTTTAGTAGTTTCACTCTTTCTTGACAACTTTCGTCTGTGTAGAGGGATTTCGCGTAAAAGCAGAACCTGAGCAGGACGTAGAACTTGACAATTCGCAGAGAAAGCTCGTCCTTGTGAGCAGTGCAGTCGACACTGGGAGGGTTCGAACTTTGCAGAAACACAGCGAAATCTGACATTGCCACAGAACATTAATCTTTGTTGTGGTAAAACAGATAGTGAAAGAGTTTTCCAAAATGGTTAGCAGGCCTGCAAAGGCACCACAAGGGTAAATGAGGCCCCCATAGTCAAATAGACAAATGAAGTCATTGGGCTCGTTGAGGCTTGCCGGTTCCCTTTTTGTCGTTTAAGCGTTCGGTGCAAAGGGTACAGCCCGTTCTTTGCAGAATTTCACGGGCGATGTACCCTGCAACGTAGCTGGCGTGGTCTGCTGGCACAAAGCATTCAGGGCAGTTTCCGCGTCGTCTAGGCCTCCTTTGTCCATCAGCTTATTTACCGTAATACGTCGATGGGGCCTGGGCAGCGTTGCTCGGGTGTTGACCAAGCAATGAGCTGACTACGTCAGGACTGCAGTTTTCAGTCTTAGGCGGCTTTGTGAGGTTGTAGAATGCGACACGTGCATTCACTGCCATAGCTCGGCAAAACTGGATGCCACTCACTCACTGTTGCTGTTCGCGCAAGATTGTTTACGCATTTAAAAAAAATGCCCCTTTTATTCGCTGGTACCAGCCGGTTTAAATTTGACATTATATTAATCGCGAAGGCGGGCTCTTCAGGTAACGGAGGCGCAGAAGAGCGCACACACCCTTGCTTTGGCCACGGAATGTTTCGGTGGCCCGGCCGGGTTGGACTGGGCGAGCGCGAACAGAACGCGCGCCGGCCGCGGCGATGACCGCGCACTTCCTTCGCTTGCCGCCAGATGCCAGAAACTTGACGTTCGCCAAGTGCTTGTGACGTTATCAGGCTGCCCCAGGAAGCTCAGTTTCCTCTCCTATTTTATTCTTGCTCCGTGATTGTGATCCAAAATAAGCTCTAGGATGGACCATTGAGGGATCATTTACAATGTCTAATCCTGTGGCTGTCCCCCGGAAGCCCAGAATAGGATTCAGGACGTTTGGACCATTTGAGGACGTCCTCAGGACGTTTTGCGTTATCTGGGGATCCTATGGGACCCGCGCAGCTTTGTACTACCCGGAAGTCGCTTGTGCAGCGGCCCCTGGGCAGCGCAGGAGGCCTATATGTTGGGTTTTTTTTTATCACAGCTTTTGTCTTTCACACGTACGCGGCACTCCTGCCCGCACGCAGGCAGAGATCGCCGAGCAGACAAATGCAGGAAGGACGGGGAAAAGAAAAATTGGGCCCATCTCCCCGTGAGGGGGACTCGAGTAAATGCGTCGCATAGGGGGTGGGTGCATTGCATCAAGGATATAAAGCGCGTTCGTAGCCTCCCATTCTGTGTCGGCTTTGTGGCGCAGTGGGTAGAGCACCATGTACATTGCGTTCAGCCCGCAGGGTCGAGGGATCGAAACCAGGCGCCGGATAGTATTTTTTTTATATAGTGTAGGGGGAGGGGTGCGGACTACGATTACGGACGTCAACGCGGGTGACATCGTGAGTTACTGAAATGCTCTGCATTTAAAAGCTACCGCCAACCAAACACGAGAGATGCGCTGGAGTCGGGGACCGCCGCCCGTAGTGTTTCTCACTACCTTCTATGCCGCCGCCGCCGCCGTCCCACCCGACCATGGAGGTGACGTGCTGGGCTGGCTGCGGCGGCTTGAGAAAGGAAAACGGCGGAGGGAGCG
Organism: Haemaphysalis longicornis; assembly: GCF_048455015.1. Lineage (NCBI taxonomy): Eukaryota > Metazoa > Arthropoda > Arachnida > Ixodida > Ixodidae > Haemaphysalis > Haemaphysalis longicornis. The sequence continues at coordinate 68,897,422 of NW_027526203.1, forward strand.
GCGTCAACGGAGCTGGGCTTGCGAAGGCTAGCTTCGTGACGTCATGCCGTCTCCTAACTTTTTCTTCCTCAATGCTTCCAGGTCTGAACAAACAGTGTTACATGTATCTTTACCGTAGACGTGACTCGTTTTGCTCAATAAACCTTCATACTGGTTTGTGGTATAAAACCATGCAGCATGTGCCTACACGCACATACGAACTCAACCTACAATTCTTGCAGCCCCATAATGCATGCCAGCATACTTTCATGCCATGACAACGTAAAGTGATGTGATACAATACTTTCGAGCGTTCAGCAAGGTTGCAAAAACTCTTACATACGGTCACCGGGAATCGTTAATACCTTCTGCCAAAGCCCTGAAGGCCTGGTATTTGTTTTGGTCTTGCAATTTCGCTGTTGTCGGTTATTAGCAGCTAACTGTTCCCTTTGTTTGAAAGATTTCTTAATACAGACGCTGACCCCTAGCTCCGACTCTTCGCGCTCCGCACAGGACCGTGGCTTCGCTAGGAAATGGCCGACGCCGGCAATGTTTCTTCCGTAGCGGTACCCAAAACTGCACTATAACTCACGCCTTGAGTTATAGTGCAAGGTTGAGTTATTGAGTTGTTGAGTTATTTGACTATTGAGTTGACTGTTGAGTTATATGCATTATAGTAAAACTGCCCTCAAGAGCAGGAGCGCGAGGAGGAGAAAACTTTATTTAACAGTAAAATTAAGCTGGTTTGTCGGCAAGGTCCTCAGTCCAAGACAAGAGAGTAAGATTAATTTTTTTTCAATTTTATGCGATTTTATGTCCATTATTATGATAGAAAGTCACGCACATGCCAAATATGGTGCGGACAAGCGTCAGACGTCAATCGAGCGCAAAGAAACAGCAGGGAGAGCGAGCTCGAGTGAAGGAGACGACAAATGCGAGAAGCCGACGTCAAGAGAGGCGCGCTTCGCAGCGCCGCCCGTGGTCGCGCTCACCGCCAATAGGCGTGTGTTAACCAAGCGTGCGTCTTCACCCCAAAGAGATTGCATATCTGTGTGGGCCTTGACTGTAGCCAGTGCACATGTCTATCTAGTTGCCTTAACACCGTGGCTTTTGTAAACTTGTTTTGCTCATGCGCAGTGTCTTTTATTCTTTTGTGTTAAGTGTTTATTAGACCAGTGGCTGTCCTTGTGTTCCACTTCCTTATTCTTTGTTTCAGTCCGTGCTGGTTTCATCCAAGAATAAGCCTATCCAGGAGCCCCGCCATCAGCCGCTGTTCCTCCCCTGGGCACTTGCGGATGGGGGTGTGGTTTTACCTCTAGCTCTCAAGGTCAAAACTGGTCACCCCGCAAAGAGCATCCGAGGTAGCGTATACAAAAACACTGTTTGTTCAGACCTGCAGAACTATTATGGTAAATTTCCCACAGCCATATCTTCCGAATATTCATATATGCATTATAGTAAAACTGCACTCAAGAGCAGGAGCGCGAGGAGGAGAAAACTTTATTTAACAGTAAAATTAAGCTGGTTTGTCGGCAAGGTCCTCTGTCCAAGACAAGAGAGTAAGATTAATTTTTTTTTCAATTCATCAAACACCATCCCTTGTAGGCCAGGTTTTGCTCTTTACGCCTGACAGGCTGGGAAAACAATAAGGACCTGCTTGGACATATTCATCGGTTTCGATTCTTGTTATACTGGAAACGAGCACGTATACCATTCATTGCATTCATTAGCGAGTATATCAAGCCTTCAAAACTGTAATCATGTCATAACTGCTAGGGTTGAGTCAGTTCGTTATGATAACGATGGTTACGATAGAAATTCGGAGCACAAAAGCCGCCGTTGAGCACTCTGAACAGTACATTGTCTGAGCCATTTCACGGTGGCGTAACATAAACCTGTTCATTGCATTTGCATGTGAATAAACAATGCACGCTTTGGATATGCGCCTTTTTGCACGCAGCCGTAATGAAAGCCAATTTGTGAAGGTACTCTACGCCTTACAGTCTGAAGAAAATATCCACTCAAACTTTGTGAGCCTCTTCAAACATCTCCAAACCTCCTAATAAGACGTTTGTGATGGTGCAGAAAAATTAACGCATTGGGTGCAGAAAAAAAAATTCATCTCATACAACTGAACGAAAGAAATAGAAGACAGCTGTTTTACTCCATGCTGTGCAATGCGTGTGTCCGCTGCTTGGAGCATAGCATTTGACTGTTGAGTTTTCATAAGAGCATCTAAAATAGTTTAGCGAAGCCTACACATTTTCAATACTTATCGAGGAGCTCTGATCACTGAACCTCACAAATAAGCTAGAAAGGACAAGTTACACACGATCATCTGACCGATGCTCTGAAGAAAGTTGTTCTCTCTCTCCTCATGTGTTGCAAACTTGTGCGGGATACAGCTTGAAATTATTCAGGGGTGTCAGACGCTGGCAAAATACCTGAATTTCAGTTGATGTGCTTTTTTATTGCACAAAAGCATCAAAGCAGGCGATTTCTAGCACAGGCACTGCTTTCCCTCACAAGCAGAGCGTAGCAGACAACAGCGTGCTTTTTATTGCACAAAAGCATCAAAGCAGGCGATTTCTAGCACAGGCAGTACTGCTTTCCCTCACAAGCAGAACGTAGCAGACAACAGCGGCACGAGTCCCTAAGCCGACGTCAGAGCCAGGGGGCGCCACTGAAACATCTCACTGCCAATACCTTATCTGTTGTTTCACCCACCGCGGTGGAAGTGGCTAAGGCATGCTGCTCAGCATGAGGTCGCGGGCTCGATTCCAGGCCGCAACGGCCGCTTTTCTGATGGAGGCGAAAAGCGAGAACATCCCTGTGTACGAGATTTTGGTGCACGTTAAAGATCCCCAGGTGATCAAAATTACTTGTAGGGACCATTGTAGGGTCAAGCCCTACAATCAACCAAATCAATCATCTGTTGTTTCTCACACAATGTGATGCACAATGTAAATTGCATACTCAACCAGGCACTCTATGGCACATAATGATAGCGCAACAAAAACACAGACTTCCAACCCACTTTTTCTTCCCCTACCCCTGAGCAACCGCTACCAACTTGCAAATGTCCGCACCCTGCAGCTTGGCAGGTTTCAAATGTCTGCACGGCTTGAATTATACCTGTACATTTATAATTACTTATGACACAGAAGTTAATGTGCAAAGAAAGATTTTGTGTTTCTTTCGCGGTTTTTGTTCTGTTGTTTGTCATGCGACTCTTGGCATATCCGCTCAATCGCCGTTTACGTCATCTCTGCTGGGCGACTGATATCTTCATTTTTTCATTGTTTATGTGATTATTTTCAAGTTACTTCCCCAGACTGGTATATTCGATTTCTGCAGATGCCAATGTACATATGCAGAGCAACTGTCTGTTTAATTACGGCGGATTGGGATGAATACACATTTTGGCACGTTAAAGTGCATGAAGGCAAATTAAGGATTAAGGGAGAGCAATGTGGACCTGGTTGTAATTAAGATGGATTAAGGGGGCATAAGGTGAGTTATGATGAATTCAGGTACACTGATCTAGATTAGGCTGTTTAAAAGAGATTAGGGTAGATTGGCTTGAATTGAAGTGGAATAATGTGAAATAAGGTTGGATCTCCTGAAGGCAAATTTGGGTGGATTACAGAAGATTCAGGTGGGTTAAGATAGATTTGGATGTTCTAACTGCATTACGATGAATTAAAAATAAATTTAAACCGAACTAACCTCCACAAAACGTCACCTTAAACTTCAATGTACCGTAACCCTATCCATAGACGTAACTTCAAATGTAACCTAACCTGCCCTCACTCCACCCTTAAACACTTACGTGACACTGTTCAAAGTGTGCACAAGCATTCCTTACTACGTGGTGCTGTGGCTAGGCTATGTGCAACAAATGGATGCCCCTACCTTCCAGTCACTATATGCAGCTCTGCTGGATATTCGCAATCACAGGGCTGAATGGGCTTGAATTTTTTTTCAAAGCTCTAATCTTTCTTTCTTTTTAAACTTGTAGCTTGTTAACTGTTTATATATTCATGTCTTGCAAATCCTTGTAAAGCTTTTAGCCATGCCTATTTTTATTTGAAGTATCAGACGTGTTTTCATATGGCAACCCTAAATGTTTGCTTTCAGAACTACTATTTGAATTGAAATAGTTCTTAACGAAAGCAAACATTTCAATATTGCCATACAGAGGCTCCCACTTAATACTTCTATACTTATAAACAAAAGTGTTGACTTCAAAAAGCAAAAATCACTTTTCACCTCATGCTCAATATGCACCATATGCATGAATTAGCAAGAAAAAAAATGATGCAGGTAGTTTCAGTGTGGGCATGTTTTATTCAAAAGGGTATGTGCATCACCAGAGAAGCACACTCAAGTGGAAGAACAAGCTGTAACAGCATGGACAAAAGAACCATGCTCCTGCACAGTGCTGCCGAGGGAGTATTGCCACTAGAAACTAAAAGCAAGCATCATGTTGAGGCACAGAACAGTACAATGTTGCTGCCCTTTCTCATCTGCAAGACCCTTGCCTGCACCCTGGCACAAATGGACCACACATATTCAATGCACGTGCAGTGACTGCGGTGCTGTGCGACTCGCAGCTGGCAGTTTGCTCGCTTCTTCGGCGGGCTTTGTTCAGCCCTCTCGAAAGTACAATATAACTTAGGCTGGCCACAGTGTGTCACTTCTAAAATGGCTTTCCGGTGGCATGCACCAAAACCACTTTGCTGTCCTCCCATCCGCTGTCCCTTCATATGCCAAAGGCCTTGACTAGTCCACTTTACAGAACTTAAAATGGGAGCCCAAGGAAAGTTAATCCGTATCATTGCTCATTTAATGGGGGACACGGCTCTCAAAACTATTTCTTTTAATTTCTAAGTTCACTGAGTGAAACTTGGCAGCCTTGCTGCTTTTTACCCACTGATTTCAAATATGGCATTATTTTTTGAGTAAGTCAATTACTTCTCAAGATAATTAGAGATAATTAGCCATTTTTGGTCAAACAACAGACAAAGCAGTGTTGGTCATAAAACTGTAGTCTATATTTTCCAATACTCTGAACCCTGGTGAGTGCAATAAGAGAATCTGTTTTCTGATGCACTGCTTGGAACTAATTTTACAGCTCATTAAACCTCAGTGTATGAAAGGGGCATTAAAAATGGTTCCTGGCCACTGGTGCCACCAAAGTTTAATGAGCTGTAAAATTACTCCCAAGCGGTGCATCAAAAAACTGATTCGCTTATTGCACTCACCAGGGTTCATAGCACTGGAAAATATAAAGATTACAGTTCTGTGAATAGCACTGCTTGCTTTGTCTGTTGTTCCTCCAGAAGTGACTAATTATCTCTAATTATCTTAGGAATTAACTGATTGACTCAAAAAGTAATGGCATATTTGAAACCAGTGGGGAAAAAAAGCAGCAAGACTGGCAATTGTTTCACAGAGTTTACTTATAAATTAAAAGGCACTTTTTTTTAAGAGCAGTGTCACCCTTTAAGGGTCCCTACCCTTTCGCCACCAAGAAAAAGCACTCAACCTATTCTCAGTGAGCTGGTCAAGTCAAGATTGTAGTGCAGTTGAAAGAGCGTTGGCTGTCACTAATGCAAAATGGAGGAAGCGTGCTCAATGTTGAGGAACTGATTCCGACGTAACTCAGACCAGGAATTAAAAATACGAATGTGCAAGTTTTTTTCACAAACAATGCAATTAACAACCATTCTGGGTCATGAACCATCTCATTCTAAATAGGTTTTGCTTAGTCAAGTGATTACTTGAACTAGACTACTAAAATTTTCAATTACAAAGTTGAAAAACATGCCAATTGCGAAAACATGCAGAGACAAATTTTGAGCGAGAATTCATCAAACAAGAAAGAGTTTATGGCACTCAAACCAACTATTGACAAATGGAGACCTGCGTGTCATGGCGCATGCCATGGCGAAGGCATACGCACAACACTTGAACCATGAACAGTGGATACCTTGAAAACGCTGTTCTTTGCTTAAAGCAATGCAAAATACAGAAACTCAAACCATTTTTACAGTTACAGTAGCAATAAAGCAACTGGTCAAAGTCATTTTGAAGCAGCGAATGAGGTTCTGTAGCAGACAAAAGCAGTATTTTTTTGCAAAGCATGCTTTTTAGCAGTAAATTAAGAGAGGAAAACAATTTACAGCAAAACAGAAATGTGTTTTCTAAAGCAGAGCAAAAAATCCATTTAGAAAAAGTGTGTTTGTGATACAGGGTGTTACATCAATACATGAAACACTTTAAAATTTTGTCCTGAGCGAACCGCTGCTGCAATAGTGCTCAAACTTCACACAAGGTCGCATTTTGTGGTCTATTTTGTTTGACACTGGCAGAAACAACAGTACTCACCTGTTTATTCTGAAAATAAAGACGATGTTCGCCTATAGGAAAATGGCGGCCAATTTGGACGCGCAAGCTTATCTTGGAACAACACCGCCTCATGGGATATGCAAAACAAAACATGCACTGGCGATTCACAGTAGGAATGAGCCAAATGAGGTAGCAGATTATCAGAAAACCTCTTTTGTGATAGTTTATGATGGCCAGAAATAGTTACATAAGAGCTCATACGAATCACAGTAAAGTTCCCGTGGTTCATTGTTGTCAATGCCAATCATCTCGTTTCATATCGTCTGTGTTCTGCTGAGCCAGGGTTTGCTGCTTTCCGAAATAAGGCTTGCGATTGTTTCTTCACGTTCTTTGATTTGTTCTCATTTTACTTTTATTATTCTATTATTATTACTTTCTATTCTACTTTCTTTCTATTCTATTATTATTATTATTATTATTAATAAAAGTAAAACGAGAACAAAGCAACAAACGTGAAAAAACAATCGCAAGCCTTATTTCGGAAAGCAGCAAAACCTGGCTCAGCAGAACGCAGACGATATGAAACGAGATGATTGGCATTGACAACAATGAACCGCAGGAATACTTTACTATGATTTCTATCAACTCTTATGTAACTAGTTGTGGCCATCATAACCCATAAAAAAAAAAAGAGGTTTTCTGATCATTTGCTACCTCATTTGGCTCCTTCCTACCATGAATCGCCATCATACGTTTCATTTTGCATGTCCCAGGTGGCACCACCGTTCCAAGATCAGCTTGCATGCCCCAATTGGCAGTCATTTTCCCATAAGCAAACATAGCTTTCATTTATTTTCAGAATATACAGGTAAGTACCGTCGTTGCTCCTGGTATCAAGAGACCACAAAATGCGAACTTGGTGTGAAGTTTGAGTATGCATGGAGCAACAGTTCACTCAGGAAATTTTTTTAAAGTGTTCCATTTATCGATGTGACACCCTGTACTTGCCTAACAGACTGAGGTAAATGACGCCTCCACGACGTTGTCAATAGTTTGGCATTCATTTGTACTACAAGCTGCGCACTATTTTTATTGGTGTCTTGTGGTTTCGTTATGTTGATGTATCACAATTTATTTCATCTCCATTTTGCTTTCGTATGATATTCACGCACTCTAGTTTATGAAACCCTAGGTAATAACCTCCTTATCGGGCTGTTAGGGCCACTGTGAAAGTAAAAAAATAAATAAATAAAGTAATAACCTGTACCATCACAACTAAGGTAATGAATCTGCACTTATCTTTTGATGCATACATGAGATTGAGTGCTATTTGTGCCACACCCCTACAAAGGAATCTAAAGCCTTTGGAAATGACCGAGTGGAGAACAACAATCATGAATGAAAAAACAACCCCGCCCCCGCGTCGTGTACAAAATTAAACTAGCTTTGTAGATCTTCAAAGTATTGATGCAATTTAAAGAGTTGCTCCTTGGGATCCTAGGACACTCACCCCCCACAAAACAAGTCAAATCAATCCAAATAAAGCTCGTTTACTTCCAGACAAAATGTTGGAGGTACCTCACATGACAACCGGTTAGAAGGTGCTTCAAGGACCGCGTATGTGACAGCATCGTGATATAAAACAAAATAAATAAATAAATAGACATGTGATAATGCTAGGTGAAAAAAAGCACCTATTTCATGAAGTAAATGGAACAAGCTCTGTCAGAAAAAGAAAATAACAATTGTTATTCTCTTTGTTTGCCCTTATTTGACACACACAAAAGAATTACTACATGACACGCTATGATAGTGTAAAAAGTTCAAAAAACAAAAGGGCAATATATTGATTGATCAGCACACCACGTTTATGAAATTTTACAAAAATAAATAATACACTTTAGAATGGGTAGCATATATACACAAGAAAATACAGACATACTGAAACTTAGAGCATGCATACCAGTTCCTAAATTAAGCCAATACATAAAGCAAATGAGAATAACGCAATGTAAAACAAACCTGCTCTAGCTAATCATTACAAAATACTTGTGCAATCCTAGCACAAAACAGAAAACAACACTGATGAGAGAATAACAGTGATGTGTGACACATCACCCTGGTGCACGAAACAAAACTTGCGTGCCTAGAGCGAGTGGCGAGAGCCGCCTGTATTCTGTCAGGGTTCCGACGCAAGAGGTTACTTTTGGATTGTGGCCCTGCAAAGTGTGTGACCTGTTACCGCAGCTCTACCAGCTCTTCCTGCACAATGTGGCCGGCAGGACGTGGAGAGAGGAGCGCTGAAGTTTGCGTAAAAATACAAAGTGCACGTGTACACTCATGGGGCGGTGTCATCCCCACTGCACTGTGGCCTCCACCTACATCAAGACCAAAAGAAGCATCCACTACAGGCACACTCGAGTGGCCCACTGTGGATGAAATGGTGACGTGAAGGCGGCCACTGCAGCATCCTCCACTGTGCACGAGCAATACCATTCTCCAGGAAAGGCGCCTCAGTTTTCGTGCATCCAGCTTGGCATGCAGCGATCAACCTGGCCTGACGCATCACACCACACTCTATGGACCCACGCTGCCAATTTACGATGCAACTGGACTCTCCAAGTGGGATGCTAGCTCGAATGCGGCCGAATGCCCCCTACACGCGCCACTTCCCCTTCCAGCTAAAACAGACCACATCGCCAGTCGGCCCACACAGCAATGTGCGCGAAAACCTGCAGCACCTGATGTGCACAATTGAGTGCACAAAGAGACTTTGGGACTGCTGCTTTATGAGGACATTCAAGTGAGGGACGTTTCATGTCCCAAACAGGCCTCCTGTGCAACGAAAGGTCTGACTGTGTACCTCGAAGCACAGACACTGTAAATGACTGGATGCATGATTCGCACCAACTTCATGCCCGCCTTAATTATCAGCTGGCACGGCAAGCTAGGCATCCCAGTTTGGCTAACATTTCTAGACTAATCAAAAATCGTTCTCTGTCTAAATCCCTGCAGCTGTACGGAGAAAGGCAACTTCTAGTGTGAAAAATAGTTTTGGCTGTCCTGTCTGACATAGAATGACAGGAAGGGAAATTTACATGCAAGTTGTCAACAATTCGCTTGTCCAGCAAAATATTCACAAGGATCGAAAAGACCACTTGTGTTCGATGCACTAAAGGACGAAAATGACACATTTCTGTAGTTTGAAATACCTTCAGTGAGGTGCGCTACAGTCAAATGTTCCGAAAGAAAATTCTAGCTTTAGCACACACGGACACACTACAATGTCTCCTAATCGTTGCAGGTATACCTCAGAGCATCAGTCTCCACATCTCTAGTGATTCTGTCGTCTTGGAAGTGCATCCTCAATGAGTGCAAGGTAATTTAATGCAGACAATATGATTTGCCTAATATATTGTGAAGGAATTATCATATTTACAAAATGCATTCCCTCCCTTCTCTCAAGAAAAAATAAAATAAAAGAAGATAGCACGTGTATAGTCAACTCCTGTTAATACGAAGTCCGTGCATACCGAAAAAACTTCAAACTAACTGAACCTCTGGTTAAAGAAAGAGCCCAATAACAGCATCGTTACTGTGGTTCATTCCAGAAGCCGCATGCAGCACTGTGGAAGCTTCATTGTTGCCAATAGCCTGTTCACTGACGGCGCCTAACCCACCGCGAAGGAGGCGCCGGGGCCTTGTGTTTCAACCTGTCAAAAAGGAAGACGGAAACGTCCGTTCAATGCCCCCTTCACGATGAGTTAGGTTTGCTCAGTGGGTGGATTGTTGACAAAAATGTGACCTCTGCAGTGCTGCATGCAGCTTCTGAAATGAACTATAGTCCATGACATGTCTCCCTTATTGATCCCGTTAAGAATCTTGACTTCCATTCCTAAGTTGGGTGTATGACACAGGTTGCGATGACAGATGACACTTATCTCTAAAATCGAAGCCTGAAGCGTCACCCAGACAAACTGCTTACAAGGCGTTGTGCACAACAAAAAAGCTATGAACTTTAAAAGAGAGATAAACATTCGATGGCACGACTCTCAACTGGCCTGCTGGTTTATTAACTGTACGCTGCCTCAGTTGTGATGGCACTGACATCAGTACAGAACACGGCGCTGTTTTTGGGCTCGAAAATTTAGAATTTTTTCTAGAAAGGACGGTCACCTGAATGCTTTTTATCTGAAATCACTTCCAATTGGCCAATGTAGTGGGTTTCAGCTTCAAAATATCGAACAATTTCTTCAATTGGATTGGAAGTCAAATTGCATGCCAGGACCAGGACATCACTTCCAATTAAACGAAAATTCCAATTAAGCAACTGAAGTATCGATAGACGACTGTACATCAGGTCAGAGTTATGCCCCCCCCCCCCCCCCCCCCTTTGTTTTTATCTCCACAACATACACTTTTCTCGATGAGACATGCAATAAACAAAATTCCTTGACTCAAACCCAGGAGAAAAAGTTCTTGTACCCCTCCTTGTTCTTGAGGTCTCATTGCTGTGAAGCTTGCCCCCTTTTTCCCTTTGCCAGTGCTATCAATGCTCAAGGGCGAAACAGCACCACCTGGAAGAGGGCCCGGTACTGAGCACCCCGCTAGCAGCAGAAACTGCAAGCTTGGGAGACAGCAGCTGCTCTCTTAAACACAGCGCATACGGTGGCTGCAGTTTATTTGGGTAAAAAATGGGAAAATAAAGTAAGGGAAGCATAAACAATAACAACAAAAAGGATAAATGACCCTGTTCCTTTCAACTGCAAGGTGCTGCAAGCTTTTAAGTGGTTTATTTCATCTCTTCAAATCACAAAAACAAGGTTTGGTGCATGTTGGCCGCAAAATACTTCAAGCAGCCAGCTCTGCCTTTTGGCAGTTTGGCGCAATTGGTGCAGCAATTGCGTCTCCGCCACTTTACTTGGTATTCCTGTTGAACTTTGTAACTCGTCATTCTTCAGCAGGCTTAATTTACTCGTCGAAAACTTGATTATTGATATTTTTTAACCAATCAAAATGGAAAAATTGGATGACGCTGGCCAGACATCATCTGGATGATTGGTACTGTTTAGTTTTGATGCTTCAATATGCAAAAACTTTGATTCAAATTTTTAGTACAAGCAATGAAACACCGTGGAAATTTTTTCCAGCTGTTTGTAAGAAGCTGTGTGTCAACAATGTTATTTTTTGTTGCCTAAAATTCAATGGCAGAAAAGAACACCATCAAGGAGAAAAAGATTTTGGAAAAGATTTCCCATCGTTTTAGATGGCAAATGAATGACACATACGGTACTGACATCGACAGAGTAGGGTCCTTGAGACTGCAGAGTTACCCAGGTGCTGAGACTGACTGTGACCACCAGCGAGTGTCCTAAATGTACTTGCACCCAGACAGCACAAAGACCAAATGCATTGCGCAGTAGTGTGCACTTCGCCTTTGCCCCAATGGAGGGCGCCACAAATGCTAGCAATCTCTGCCCAACTGCGAAGCCCCCACGCTTTGGATTAAACTAAAACTGATGACAACATGAGATCAATGTGAGAGATGCGAGCACAAATGGGCATCATTTTTATGAAGTGTGCACAAGGACACCGCAAAACACAACACTGCTGAGTGCACTCCCAGTAAACGGTGCTGCTTGCTGTGAGCAGCTGCAGGGGCGACGTGCGGAGCTGAAAGGCTCCCCCGGTTAGGTGTCACAACACGTGGCCCGTAAATGGCCCGAAAATATCTTCGTTGCTCGTGCTGTGCAATGCCTGTCTGTTGGTACAGGGGGAATTGAAAGAAATGCAACGAAGCATACAGCCTCCGACGCATGCTGCACCATCTGGATGAAAAGTCGGTAAACTGTGCACATGCACACTCCTTTGAGAGCGTTTGAGAGTGTGGCCTACGTTTATGGGAAATGCTTGACCAAGAAGCGACGCCGGTCGTTTATTTTGAGGCACCTTTTCACGCTGCGTCACCACTGAGCAGGGTGATCGTTGAAGGGCATCCTGCTAGCTGCAATCATCCTGCTGTGCGCTTGGCTCCCAAATGTAGTAGATCACCAGATGCTCAGTGGTGACAGAGTATAAAAAGATGCCTCAAAATAAATGACTGGCATCGCTTTTTTACAAAGTATTTCCCTTAAAAGTAGGCTACACTCTCAAATGCTCTGAAAGAACTACGCATGCATGAAGTTTACTGACAGTGCAGCCAGACAGTGCAGCATGCGTCGGAGGCTGTGGGCTATGCTGTGCGTATTTCTTTTAATCTCCCCTGTACATCTCAAATCCTTTGCCGCAGAAACATGCTCACTGGCAGAGCCTATGGCCATCACACGGAGCATTTACACCCATTTTGTGGCATATATGTGACAGGGACAATCAAACTATCTCGATGGTTTTGCTGTCTATGCGGACTGAGATGACCAAGCCACATGACAATGATCCCAGATGCTGGCAGAACACTTCATTGCACACGTAAATGACTAGCAAAAAGCAAGAAACAAAAGATAGCCTAAACTGGTGCTTCAATATGTGCACGAGAATGTTTGGTCCTATCAAAAATGTTTCTAAAGACACAATGAGAATACAGCAATAAAACTCCATCAGAATATGTTATGAAAAACTATATTGGTACGCCTCCCTAATTTATATGAGCACAAAATGCACTAAAAGTACAGCTATAAAATTGCACCAGAATACACATATTGCACATAGCTACGTCTCCCTAGTTTGTATAACCCTATTCAAGCACATAACACATACAAATAATTGAACACATACTACATCATACGAAATAGAAAACCTAGAATTGCGACATTGCATTTAACCGAACACCTGAGAAAGCACATTGAGCACTGCAAAATGAACGTGTGCAGTTTAGGTTAGGAAAAAGACATGCTTGGTCTTGCTGCCTGCATCACTGACACACAGCATGCTGGCATTGTGTCCAAGAAGAACCCCAAGTGGGCACAGACCTGGGCCTATCTTCAGGATGCTACATGTGGAGCCCAAAGCGTTGCTGCTGCTTCCAGCTGGCAGCTACGGTTGAGCCTCGTCACAATAAAATTGTATCGGGTGCGACAATCGATAAAACTAGATGTGCATGTTGTGTAATACATGCTTGAACACATGCCAAAATGGCATTACAAAGTGCTGCTGTCTGGTTTCCTGCCTTTTGGGCAAAGTTGAAATAAAATGATCTCTCCCGCACTACTTGATTAGTCAATGTGGAGTGCCCACTGGTTACTAACATTGTGCTGCACGCTATGTGGACCCTCGCTAAATCAACAAATGCCCCTTTTCTCAATGCCCTGAAGCGCAGGCACTGCCTGTTGAAGGCCACATGGTGGCTTCCAACGCTAGCTCGGACGCAGCTGTGCTTTAGAGGCCAGGAGCGCAACCGTCAAGGGCAGACAGGAGAGCTCACCCTGAAAGAGAGTTCCCATTGTGTGTCACACTCGATCACTCTCTTAGAAGCAATGAGTTCTGAGGAGGGGGGGCAAAAATGGGCTTAGTGGCTGGATGTTTTGTTGCACAAAGTGCATGGGCCGTAGGGGTTTTCCCCTATTATAATCAAGGAAAGGAAAAACGAACTTGAGACTCAGTGGGTACCCGCCGCGGTGGCTCAGTGGCTCAGGCGTTGCACTGCTGAGCACAAGGTCGCGGGTTCGATTCCCGGCCGCGGCGGCCGCTTTTCTGATGGAGGCGAAAAGCAAGAACGCCCATGTGTACGAGATTTCGGGGCACGTTGAAGACCCCCAGGTGGTCAAAATTAATCCGGAGCCCTCCACTACGGCGCGCCTCATCGCCTGCATTGCGTCGGCGTGTTAAACCCTACAATCAATCAATTGAGACTCAGTGGGTTCTACCTGGCAATTGGCTACATCCCTGTCATGGCTATAGTAACGAGGTTTGACTCACTACATCATTACAAAGTGGTTTCACTCTGCACAAGAGCCCCCTGACTAAAGGTGTTTTCCATGCACGAAATCAGAGCAGAAGTGGGCAGTTTGTGTCTCACAAACAAAGAACACCTGCTATGAAGTTGTGGTCACTTGTGCAGCGAACACTTGGAGCAGTGGAAAGGGCCCTCTTTGAGTGGGCCGATCACCGGCGGCTGGCCGGCTTGGCGGACACTGCAATTCCAGACACCCTCGGGGGCGGCCTGGACTCCGAAGAGGCTGCCCTGCGGCGAGCCGCACTCGCGGCAGTTGCGGGGGGGGGCCTGGCCACGGGGCTCCCCGCTGAAGCAGCAGGCGGCGGTCGCCGCCGGTGCAGCAGGGGGGGAGGTGGCCGGCTGTACGGGTCCCGCTTCTGCTTGCGCAGCTTCCGCGACAGCTCACGCTCCAGCAGCTCCGCCTCCTGCGCACGGGGCCATGGCTGCCGCGGCCGCTGCCCAGCAGCCGTGCCGCTGCTCACCTGCAGGCAGTGGCTGACCAGGTTGGACTCGGCATCGATGGCGGCCACAAAGTCTGGCGAGCAGGCATCCGGCGAGGAGTGGTCGTCCGCCCGGCTGTTGTTGTTGCTGCTGCTGCTGGGCCCCGGGGCGTCCGGCTTGATGGTGAACGGCGGCACGCGCACCACCTGCCCCGAGCAGCGGTGCGAGTCCTCCTGGGATGGCCTCAGGCTCTGGAAGGACTGCGCCGGGGCCCGGGGCTGAGGGTGGGCCCACCCGGCCAAGCCGGCTGGGCCGGGCGCCCACGTGGCGGCAGACTTGGGCCGGGCCCCTGCGCACGGCCACCGCCACGGGCACCCTCACTGCAAGGGCTGCCCCCGCCTCCATCCCCCGACAGGGCGCCACCACCTCACACTCTGCTACACCATTTCACACGCTTACCAAACAAGAGCCACCTTTTTACTTCACAACTCACACCCGAGAGGAGAAAAATTAGCCGCCTACTTACACGTATGGCCATTTTTTCAGATGAACAGCATAAGAAGAGAATTTACTCAATCATACCCTCGATGGCTTTTCTCATGCACACAACTCACAAAGAGAGCTTGCGCTTTATATTGTGGCTGTGACAGGACTAACATAAGCCTCCACACATCTCTCGGGAGCTGCAGTATGAAGGGGCCGATGCATGCAAACACCACATACCGTAGCTCAGATTGTAAATGCTTCATGTGCTAAGCCTACACCTCCCTAGGAGGCACACCATACCATAGTGCTTTGGAGATCTTAAACATGCGTCTAAATCTTGACACTCCGGCGTTTTCGTTTTTTCTTCATAGAAGAAATGGATGTTGCAGCTGTAATCAAACCTGCATCAATTTGGACTCAGCTGCACAACACCTTAGCAACTGAGCCATTGCAATGGGTATACTATACCACACCACCTATACCTCCTGGGAAAAGTGCGTTAGCTATCTCTACCACCATTCACTGGTACACTGCTTTAAAGGGACACTAAAGGCTGAATCAAATTTTGTTTCAACTGAAAGATCAAACGCTTCGTAGCACTCTCAGCTTTTGTTCGACGAGCAACGATGCATTATTTTCTGAGAAATCCACAAAGAAAGCTGGCATTCCTTCCTCCCACTTACCTTTCATTTGTTTCGTGACATAGACATTGTGTCGCAAAGTAGGAGTGAGGCACCAGTGCAGTCTGGCAACAGTAGCTTTTGCATCACCAAGCCATGGCCGACCACCGAGAACGTTTCTTTGACCAAGGAGGCCAGCTTTCACTTTTATTATTTGTCACCGACCAAACGAGAAATACTTTTCACCACTCCCGCGGCCATTGTGCCCGCCTACACCAGACACCCAGACTTCACGCCAGCCGCGAATGAAGCATATCGTGCAAGAGCGGCTGCCCAACTAGGCATCGCTCAAGTGGCAGCCTTCATCTCAGCTCATCTGGTGATCACGCCCATCTCATATTTTCTCCCCTCACGCGACGCGCCATTGATATCACACACACTTCTCGCAACTGTCTTGAGTAGTCTTCGTGGCCGAACCGTCCAACTTCGGGGCGGCTCCGCCAGGCCCAAACATAACAAGGGTGGAGCTATGCACGCACACTGTACAGATTATTTATCAACGGTGGCTCACAGCAAGCGGTAGAGCACAAGTTCGGGGCGGTCAAATAACCACGTACAGTAATTACCCTAACCATTCACAGGTGATAAGGTTCGAACTGGGTGTCGGCACACCTTATCGATAGCAACATCCGTGCACAGACAACGGATTAGATGCTTCGGCGGGTCGGGTCGCTTAAACACCTGCAGTGCATCTTGTCCCTTTGCCGCTTCCTGCCTGCTTGCAGAAGCTCAGGCGTTCACCGTGGTAGATTTCTGACTTCGCGAATTGCGCACCATTGCTTTTTTTTTTTTAACGAAACGGACAGCATGATGGCTGACAAGCGTGAGGGAAACAGCCTGTCTCGCAATGCATAAAATCTGTTGTCTGCATTTATTAAATTACTCCAGCTCACAGAAAGCTTTGATTTAAATTTATTTCACGTGCTGAACCACATCAGCGCTGTTTATATTAGGAAAAACATTTATAAATGCTTCTCCAATGAGTTCTCGCAGTGCACAAATATTGTGACGTCACAAACCGTAGTACCCGAAAGCGTGCGGGGAGTTGGCACCTGTTTTCACATTTCTGACATTTTCTTCCTTATTTTAACCCTTTGAGGGTCGAATTTTTTTGAAAAAAACTTTCCCTGGTGGTCAAATTAGTTTATTGCGGATTTGGAATGTACAAAATGTCTAAAGAGTAGATTAAATGGTAAAAAATGATCAGGAACAGTATTTTCGGGTCAGCATCACTTAGAACTGAAAAATGTTCAATAGTATTTCACAGTGTGGTATTCCTTGAAACACGGGTCTACGCACAGTGCCTTATCGCAGTCTGCCTGCGTAAAGCACGTGTCCGAAAATGAGATGTCTTCTTCCGATGAAAGACTGTCTTCTGATTCAGACTCGGTGATAGGAGCAAGCTCAGAGTCGGAAGAGTCATCGCAGTTGGTGTCATCAGAACGGGCAGTTCGTTGGGCCATATCGCCGCTTTGCCGTGCATCTGAAGAACTCGAAGGCAACTCAGTAAACAAGGAGAGTGAGAATAACTCGTGCGCGCCGGTGATAAACAAGCTAATAGCAGCGCCAATATAGATAGAAATCAACTTCCGCCGCCCCCGCAACAGAGTCTCCGAGTAGGTTACTTCAGTTCCAAACAAGGAGGGCGAGAATACCTAGTGAGCGTGGGCAATAAACCAGATAAGAGCAGCGCCAATATAGATCGAAATCAACTTCCGCCGCCTCTGATAGTGAGCGCCGATCAAGTTTCGCGCGCCTCCGATGCGATCACGTGGCGAAACTGAAACCACGAAACGCGTTGACACGTACAGACGCCGTAACGTGCCGAAGCCAGAGAGTTCTGTTTTTCACCGCAAGAAGGTAGCACAATCAAATTTCAAACACTTCTTGTAAGTCCCAGGAGGTGGCAGCACCTTCCAGGGAGCATGCATCGTTAATATGGCGCGAGATTTTAAACGGATGCTTGAAATCGTACCCGTACGGCAAAGACCTTGCAGGACGGAAAACCGCCGCAGTACACGTACGGCAAAAACCCTCAAAGGGTTAAACAACTGCAGGTTGTGAGAACAGTGAATTTGGATTCTCGGAACCCTAATCTATTAATACAGGGCCACTTGTTTCCACACTTTAGTGTCCCTTTAAAGGGACACTGAAGTGAGATTGTCAAGAAGTGAGATTGTCAAACTTCTGTTTTTGTTTGCATTGCACAGACTGGCTCGAGTAAACCCACTTTTCATCGTTTATCCGGTCAATGAAGCAGTATTTAATTTATAAAGCCTGAACGGAGAAAAAAATACCTTGCGACATTTGCGGCGGCCCCAACAAGCCAACAGTAATGATGCGTATTTGAGTTGCGATATGATTAGACGATGTCCAAGATTGGAATTCAAACCAGTTTTGGTTTCGGCTCTGTGCAACAACACGATTGGCATCCGACCTTATCATTGGTTGGGAATTCTCGATATCACAGGAATCAATACTGCACTTCTGCCATATTGTCAGCTGTAGAATGGGTCACATAAGCCTGCCAGCACTGCTTGGAATTGTAACGTTCACTAGTCTCAACGGTCTCTGCGTCATCGAAAATGCTCAACTGCGAGTTCGCTTCGCCACTACCTCTGCAGCTTGCCTGGCTCGTGCCTGTGTCCTAAGAGGCGTGGTCGCACCAGACCCAGAATCGGCTGATTCAGCACTGTGCCCGCAAGCACTGTCAGTGCTTATGTCAACACCACGCCAACGTGAACTCGCCACAGCGTCAGTGTCAGTCTAGACGAGATCTACCAGCTCACTTGTGGAGCAATGAAGGTTGCAGCACAAAATGGTGAATGAAGTATAGAAAACATTACCTAAGTACAAAAAAAAAAAAAAAGCCCTATAGGGGATGCGAACTTGCTAATTGTGACAGACCACACCCAGTGCTTTAGACAATAGGCCATAGCCCTGGTGCATCGGGGATGTAAATAAAAGTATATATCCTATAACCTGTTTATTTTTTTTTTCGGCATTCCCAGCAGCTTAGATGGCTATTTCTTGACTAACACTTGTGTAGTAAGTGTCCCCGAAAGTCCCACGAATATCTTTTCTCTAGTAACAGCATTCCTTAGGCAGGAAAAACAATCACAACTATGCGGTCGTGCTGCTGACCGCTGTGCTAGTTCACCCAATGCAAAAAGTACTTCCTGCACTTGGCAATAAATGCTTTGGTTGATTTTAATTCCATAGTACGTACATTAACATCGCTGAAACTTTTCCTGCCTTTAAAGGGACACTGAAGCTATTTGTAAACATTGCGGGATTACTAGCACAAATTGCTGTCCGGAGTCCATAGGCCATGTTTCGACCACTTTGAGTGAGTTTACGCAAATGTATTTAGTAGATAAATCAATTCGAAATTGCTGTCCTTCTCTCTGCATCCTCGCCCATTTTCTGTGGCGTTTTCGTGTGATGTCAGGAGGAAATGACTTTGCTTGACTGCGCTACTGCACGGCTCGCTGACGAAGCTTCTGACAGAGTCAGTTGGCCCAGCGTTTAGTCCTCCGACCCCCGACGGGTCGTCGCAATTCATTCGCTCAGTTGAAACTAAGCCATGACGCGTTTGCGAATGGAAGAATGTGCATTTCTTTAGTTTGTTAGTTTGTACACTGTATCAAGCTCCAAGTCCAGGTCGCTCCACACAAGCGCTGCACAAGCGCATATGCGACGCTTCGCTGACTGGTACGCTAGTAGGAAAACCTAAGGCCACTTGAAGGCGGGATAAGAGTCAGCAAAGACAATATAGGTACTAAGAAAATAAAATCAACTGAAACTTTTACCGTTCAGCGTAAAACTAGGTAGCAGGAAGCACTTCTGTACGCTGGGTCAGCACAGCGGTGAGCACGACCACACACCTCCGAACGCTTTTCTGTCTAAGAAATGCAATTGCTAGACGTGCGATACTGTGAAAATTTGGGGGATGCTTAGTGCACGAGCGCTATACAGCAAATAGACACCTAAGCTGCTTGAAATGCTAAAACTTAATAAAAGTGTAAACTGGTTATACATTATACAGTCTAGTCCACTTAAAACAATATCCAAGTGCCAAGGAAACTCCCATCGTTATAACGGATGATTGTTATATGCGGGTTGCTAAATAAAAAGACGGAGCAGAGCTCAGAACATTTTATTTGCAGGCAAGCAAGGTTGTACTGCTACCTATTTGTGGAAAAGAAGCCATACTCGGTCAGCTTTGTTTGCTGCACATGAAGCTGGCACACATCTTTATCAAGACCATCGATAGGGGCTTCACCTAGTTGAGCGAAGGGTCCTTGGTGGAAACGAAGACCCTGAGAGACTATCATGCATTGGGCCTCCTGCGAAGGTGCTACCCAAGTAGGCTGTGCAACCGTGTCGTCAGAGTTGTCGCTGCCACCACTGTCCGCAGCACGTATCCACGCAACGATCACCTCATCAGTGAGGTACTCAGACGTTTCCAACACACCGGCCCTGACGTCTGATCCACGGAAAAACGGAGGTAGTTGAAGAGGCACCCAGTCAAATTCAAAGCAGCAGCCACGGGGACGAGGCTGCTGCTTTGGCTGCGGCAGCATCGGGAGGGGTGTTTGGAAGGAGAACTGTTCCCCTCCTCCTCTCGCTTCCTCGTAAGCTGCGCAGTTGACTCGTTTTCTGAGGGGTGGACGGGATGTGAGGCACATCGCGGCGCATGGTGTCGGCGTGGTTGGCGTGGAGAGCTGGCGGCAGCACGCATTTTTGGTGGTTGCTGCAACCGGATTCAATCGTTATATCCGATATCGCGGCACTGGAGCATTGTAATAAGCGGTTTATTTTCCCATGGAAAGCATACAAAAGCGGACGGTGCCATAGCTGTTTATTGTTATATCCGATACAGTCTACGCTCGTTACAGCGGATCCGGCAACAACGGACTTTTGGTTACAACAGACCATTTCTGTTGGTTTGTCTGGTCCCCATGCATTTTAAATGGAGTCCACTCCGCTCACAACGGACCCGGCTAGAGCAGACTATCGGCTACAACAGACGAAATTTTAGGCGAAAATTGTTTCGACTGAAAGTTTATAGTGGACTTCCGCGATCCCGGCACCCGATGTGCTTTTTCTTTGTTTATTTTTGCAAGAAAACTGTTATGTGTGGCAACATTGCTGGCAGTCGGGTCATTGGCGCAGCCAAGCCAAGCCAGTGCCAGTGGCTTTTTTTTGTTCGACTAGCGGCATGAGCAGCAGGGTAGCTGATTTCACTGTCGGATAAATTAAGCGTTATTAACGCTGTTGAACATGGGAAAAAACAGGCCGACATCGCCAGAAGTACAGGCCTGTCTAAGCAGACAGTCCGCTCTACTTTCAAGAACAAGGCCGCTGCCGATAAACGCGACTCCGGTGAGATTGAAAACAGGGCTATCGAATACTTGAAGTGGTGCACCCGGAAAAGAGTCTGCCCTCGTCAGTTTTTTTATGTAATAAAAAACTCGGGTTCAGTGAAGTTCGGCTTTTATTATTCCCACGCATGCATCGTTCCCATTCCGTTCGGTGAAAAAGGTAAGAAATGCCTCAAGTAGGGGGGTTGTTCCCCATCCATTGTGTGCTATCTGCCGGTAACCGTGCGCAGTCCAACTGGTCTAACTTTCGATTTTACAGCTGACCGTCATCAGATTATTTCATTACAGCTGTTTCAATGACCAGACTAAAATCGCTAAAAATGTGGAAGCTGCCTTGAGGGAACGTTAGGCAGCAATCCGATTTGTTTGATGAACGGTTTCGGGAAAGCCTGCCTCGTCGTGAGGGGATTTAAAAGAGCCTAGCTAATGTCGATGGCCACGACTGATGTTTTATAGCTGGTTAATAATTGCGCCTAGTTATATTTTTGCTTTATTTGCTCAGCTTATCATGCGTCTTTACACTCTTGACCGCATGCGCTAGGCCTTCTCCAAGTGCCAGGGCTAAGCTTTGGAAACGGTGTTTAGGTGTTTACGCGATTCTTTGCCCTCACGCGAACACTGTGCAGAGGTGTTGCAGGCGTTTAGAAAGACCAAAGTGTATGTACTATGCATATGCAATGTCGACCAAAGTACCCACTTTAGGGCTCATAACCCTTCCCCCTCGTCGGATACTGCATACTTCGGCTACAGCAGACGTTTTTTTCCGGATTCAGAGGGTCCGTTTGTTACAAATGGTATCGTTTTAAGTGGACTCGACTGTATACCTGATATTTCCAACCCATGCAGAGCTGGCCAGTGGCCAAGTGGTCTGCAGCCCTAGCCATGTTATTTTGCAAGTTGCAAGTTCGAATACCCGAGGATACATTTTTTTTTTGTAAGTTGATTTTTTTGTTTTCGGCCAATGTTTTCTATACTGAGTTCATCATTTTTGGGCCGTAACGTTCCCTGCTCCACGAGTGAGTTCGCAGAGCATGCGCAGACTGACACTGACGTGCTAGCGAGTTCTCGTTGGCGTGCTGTTGCCATAAGCACCGACTGTTTGCGGGAGTGGGCACAGGCCAGAATCAGCAGACCCTTGGCCTGGTGCGAACATGCTTTTTACGATACAGGCATGAGTGAGGCAAGCTCCAAAGATGGGGGAAAAGCGCATGACATTTGAGCGTCTGCAGGGACGTGGAGGGCGTTCATCCACTGCGTAGGCCTCGGCTAGTGATTGCTACGATTCCAAGCCGTCCTGGGAGGCTTATCTTTGGCATTTTACAGCCGACAACATGGCAGAAGTGCGGTACGACGACTACTAAGATATCGAGAATGCCCATCCAACGATGCCGTCGAATGTCAAGCGTGTTGTTTTACAGAACCAAAACTGACACTTGTTTGAATGCTAACCTTGGACATCGTCCAATCAAGGTGCATCTCCTCCTGTCGTCACAGCCTTTAGTTGGTGCGGCTGCCGCATACCGCGCATGGCAGTTTTTCTTCTTTTGGGCTTTATAAAATAATTACCTACTTATCAACAGGATAAATAATGAAAAGTGTGTTAATTTGAGCCAGTCTACGTAGTGCAAGCAAAAACGGGAGCTTGGCAAATTCGCTTCAGAGTCCCTTTAAAGGGGCCCTGAGATGGATTCCAAAGTGGCTTTGTTTGTGTCTGAATTCTACTCTACAGTTCTTCTAGAGGGAAGTCCAAAAATAGTAAGCATATTCGCGCTAACAAAAGTTATTACCCCGACGAGACAGAACTATTTGCTGGCTTGGCGGCTAGCGATGACGTAGAAGTCCAACTTCGTCCGAAGCGAAGCACTCATTTCATGGTTGGCCACGGGAATTCGCTTCTAGGTCTGCGATTCGACGGCGGCGGTTCAACCCTACCTCGTTTGTTTACAGTGTCCCGTTACTATGGTTACTACAGCAAGTGAGTCGCACATGAGACGATGACGCTTTTTTTTTTGTTGTTGAGCTAGCTTCTCAGTCCTTACGGACATTGAGTAGGAGGTACTGTGTATACCGTGATTGCGGGAGTCGACTTTGCATGTGTGAGAGTTACCATGGACGGTAACCTACTTTTACCGTTGCTACATAGCGAGCTCCCTGCGCCGGCAAAGTGTACGCTCGTGTCTCGATTAGATTAGTACACCAAAGCACTCCGCTCGGCGATTCATACAAGTAATCCTAGTTGATGTTTATTATGTTATTCTTGCTAATGATGCTGAGGAGTACGACACATGACAATTTTTTTCTAAAGAGCGAGCAAAATATCCGTTAATCCTTCAACTGATTTATTCAGCCAGCGAGAGCACACCTGAGCATGCGCCTAGTGATCACGAGCAGTGCCCGGCGTCGTCCAAGCGCTACGTCAGGAGCTCCCGCCTTCGTCGTCTCGGCGGGGCGGGCCCTTGGTGAGCCGTTCGCTACAACCGCATAACGGAAACAACGTCGACGCTACTCTCGAAACACAAAGGAGGGTGCAAAGAATCCTTTCGGGTACAGCAGCCAAGAAAACAAATGAAACTGCTGAAACTCTTATACCAGAAACGGAGTGCTGAGTGCTTGCACCGTGCACGTCGTTGCTGCTCCTGTGCTCAATATACATATCCTTCCGCCAAGAACAGGTGAGCGTCGAGCCGGGTGTGTAATCGACTTACACTTCGCTATAATATCTGGCACTGCATAAACGGAAACGGACACGAAGGATGTATTTTGTAGCTTTCTGGTGTTTTTACGGTCGTAAAAAAATGCTTAAATCAACGTCGGACTAGTACTTCACAGATTACTTCAAGAAATAGCCGTTGCACTCTGAAACCATCGACCCCAAAAAAAAACCCATCTCAGTTAATTGGCCTATGATTTTCTACTAGCGTACCAGTGAGTGAAGCACCACATGTGCACTTGCGTGGGTCTAATTTGACCTCATAGAGTTTTATAAGCTTGGTACAGTCTGCAAACTAACAAACTAAAGGCACATTCTTCCAGGCACAAATCGTGTCGTGGCTTAGTACCCATGGGCGATCCCTGCTGAGTGGCGGAGCATAAAACTGGTCACGTGAGCAGACTCCCGCGGGCCATAAAGACGGACTTTTTAATCCATGTGAATCTGCAAGGAGGACACATGCCCGTTTTTCATTTCCGTCACTAGTCTGCAATGTGCACCAACTTTGTTCAGGTGAATGCTCCTTTTACCACACCTGCTACAGCCCGCTCTAGTTAACACCAAGTCCACGGGGACCGCGAAAAGCTTGTAATTAACCGAACTTGCCAATAAACAAAAGGCACTGTAACAGCACTGTTACAAGTCTGCAACACGTCTCCCCTCTTGATTCTGTTCAGAATCTTGACTTTCACCCCCAAGTCGAGCGTGCATCGCAGGTTGCCATGGTAGTTAAGACTTAACTTTTAAAATCAAAGCCTGAGGCGTCCACCACACAAACTTGATTTATTTATTTGATTGATTGATTGCAGGGTTCGACGCGCCGACGCGCTGCCGCAACACAGGCGATAAAGGGCGCCGTAGTGTAGGGCTATAGATTAATTTTGACCACCTGGATATTTTTAACGTGCACCGAAATCTCGAACGCACGGGCGTTTTTGCTTTTCGCCTCCATCAGAAAAGCGGCCGCTGCATCCAGGAATCGAACCCGTGTACTCGTGCTCAGCAGCACAACGCCTTAGCCACTGAGCCACCACGGCAGGTACCCCACAAACTGCTCACACAATGCTGTGCGCACGCACGCACGCACGCACGCACACACACACACACACAAACCAGAGAGATGCACACGCTGGCACGGGTCTCAACTGGCCTGCTGCTCTATCAACTGTACGCAGCCTCAGTTGCGATGGCACAGACATGAGTACAGAACACAGCGCTGTTATTGCACTTGAAGATTTTAAATTTTATCTAGAAGTGACGGTCACGTTGATGGTTTTTATCCGAAACCACTTGCAATTAACCGATGTAATGGGTTTTAGCTTTGAATTGTCGAGCGATTTCTTCCATTGGATTGCATGTCGAATTTCCCGGACCAGCACATCACTTCCAATTAACTGAAAAT
Organism: Haemaphysalis longicornis; assembly: GCF_048455015.1. Classification (NCBI taxonomy): domain Eukaryota; kingdom Metazoa; phylum Arthropoda; class Arachnida; order Ixodida; family Ixodidae; genus Haemaphysalis; species Haemaphysalis longicornis. Next base: position 68,922,788 of record NW_027526203.1, read on the forward strand.
TCCAATTAAGCAACTTGGAATTATCGAGAGTCGAATGTATATGAAACCGACGCATGCTCCTCTGATTTTGCCCATTTTCAAGCTAAGGTGGGAGGACGCTTGCAGTCGACAGTGCCACTTATCGATGCTATGCAGTAGTTCACAAGTGCCTGTGAAGTTTAACTGCAATCCAAGTACAGATCCGCATTTGCCTAGGAGGTGATGAGCCGTGGCCGTTCTCAACGCTGCGCATCTTTGCATGCCTCATGACAAACATGCTCTCTCTCAGTGTCCCCAAACCCACCGTGCCCCACCAATGCAGCAGGCGAACACCTCTGCACAGGCCTGTTCCGAGCCCGTGCAGGCACCAGGAAGCACAACACGAAGGAGTGGCGGTACCTCTTACCAAGCTCTCGAGGCACCTTGGGAGCAGCTCCTCTTGATATCCTGCAGCTCCGGGTCTTTTTCTCGGGCCTTATCTGTGATACATGGGATACCGTAAAACCCACACTGTTGCCAACTGAAGGGCAAAGGCCTCTCCCGTAGATCTCTGATTATCGTGGTCCTGTGCTAACTGCGACCAACTTATCCCCGCAAACTTCTTGATCTCATCGCCCCATCTAACCTTCTGCTGCCCCCTGCCATGCATGCCTTTTCAGGGATCCACTCTGTTACCCTTAATGACCAACGGTTATCTTGCCTTCGCATTACATGCCCTGCCCACGTCCATTCCTTGTTCTTAATTTCTACTAATATGTCCTTAGCACACTTTTGTTCCCTGACCACACTTTGTACCACACTGTTTACTCACTGGCAACGGGGCTCACAACTGTGCAAGAATTGCATGGTTTGCCCCAGTGCCGACACTGTGGGCATCAAAGGTTGTCCATTAAGCTGGGAAGGGACCGCTTCGTCCTTCCCCTAACATCTGGTGGGCATACTGCCCTTGCCTGAAATGAGTTCCTACAGTCGTCAAGTCTTGCGGGAAGTAGAGGGCCTGTCTCTGGACCTTGACACGTGTCCTGCGCATGTGGTTGCTGGCAACGCTTCCAGATAAGTTCACCCATCAAACTATGGTGCAGCGCATGTTTCTTTCAGATGCAGACATTCCTTCCAGGCCCCAAGTCAGGATGTGTGCTTTGGGAAGCCTCGAACAGCACTGAGCAATGCGCCATTTCCTAGCTCGGCTGTGCAGGCCAGGAGTCCACATTCACATGTGAAGTGTTGGACTCCTCCATTGTCGCGTCCACGCAGCACTGCTGACCGCCTCCAGGCGGGGCCGCCTGCTAGCTGAGGGGGGGCCACCTGGAGAGCAGCCACCACTGCCCCGCGTCTTTTGTAGTATTCCGCACGAAATAAAATGACTCTACTGGTGGCTTTAGTTTAACCTGCATGCCGGCACTGATTGCCTGCACTGGTGAATTCCTTCACAAGGCCTCACTATTGCACACAATTAGAAAATAATGCTGGCCAGGCTGGAAAGCAAACTGCTCCCCAGTGGCTAGCAGTTATAGAACGAAATTCAAGCAGTGCAGAGGTGCGTCCCAGCGCAAGTCCATGCTTTCTGTTTTTTTCTTTGCCAGGCTATTCATTATGCACATAGACACACAAGATGGGAATATATTATCGTTCGTGCCTTGCTGCTCCTGTACTAATTGGCGTGCTAAATTTCACGCCACTGGACCCGTGTCCTGTAATCAAGCGTCTATCTGTTAGCAAAGTATACTCCGAGCAGCAGAGAAATAAACGACACCACATAAACGCTTCCAAGAAATCCTATAACTAGCACGCACAACTAACAAGGTCAAGTAATGAGTGATTAAATGGCCATTTTTTTTTTTCAAGTAAATGTCAGTGCGTGCACCACATTGCTGTCATTGCATTGTGTGCACAGCCCACACCAACAGTTTCAACACAGAAGGTCACTTTCCATTTTGGGCAGCTGAGTTGGGGATGTGACACATGTTCACGCTGCCATTCCACAGCGATCAGGCCCTAGCTGGGTAATGAGAGGTTCATATATCCGTAAACAGTTTGCCCTGTGCTGAAAATATCTTGCAGTTTTGTTTTTTGGCCATAGAAAGCACATGTGCATTAGAATTCTATAAATAGAGTACCGGCCCACATTGGTTGCCACATATAGTTAAGCTGCTTTAGCAAACAAATTGACATAGCAAAAGAATGAAATTTTTCCAAGCCATAAACTCAGTACCAAAAGCAAATGTTATTGCATGCTATTTCCGTCTTTCTGGCATGTTCATACCTATTGAAAGCAGCCCCACTTGGTATCCTATGATGTTATTTCTTTGGTCCAGGCAATGTCACCATCCCCGTAAAAAAAGTAAAAAAAATGAGTTGCTTAATTCACACCAAAGCTATGCCCACGCTATAAGGGGAGCAATGTTTTCATTAAATACATCCCATTCACGAGGTCCACTATTGGACTGATGCCCGACTAAAAATTTATCATTGCAACCACTGGCTCGTGATAAATGCCCTCAACACTTGTAACAAAAACACCACGAGTCTGATCCTGCATTCGCAGCACTTAAGAATTTAGGAATTTTTTATAGCATACGTACTTAAGGTGATAAACAATGAAATAATTCTTGCGAGCAGTTATTTCCAAATTTTGACCAATGAGCTCACCGAACGAGCGGCTGTGACAACTTTGCCTGCCTATTCCTAAGCTTTGTACCATACTTGATACAGTATGTGCAAGAGTTGAAGCTGCCAAGCTTAAAAAAGAAATGAGAAAACATTAAACACACATTATAAATATGTGTCATAATTTTTGGCCAAAGTACTACATCAATGAAAACTTCTGAACAACGCTCCTAACATTTAGAAATGAGTTACTTGAGCAGGAGCTTGGACGTCCAATCAATCAGTCCCTTTAGCAGGCAGCCACCATTTTTTTTTGCCGCACACTGTTGATTTGTTCTAAAGCTTAGGCATCACCTGTGGAGCTCTTCGTGTTTTCACACAACGTGAAGTGGCCTTTGACCTGCAGCTGGGATTCTCTTCTCCCCATGAAACTGCTGCCTGCCTGCTGCCTTTTCTCTCCAACATGTTGCATTGAAACACTTCAGCCAAGGCTTCATTTGCTGGAAAGGCGAGTAGTACCAGTAAAAGCCGCATGTGACCAGGTCGAGTTTACAAACTGGGACCAGTTATTTACTGCTGATTTCGCAAATGTCTAACGCATGCTAGGCAAGTATTATACTATCGCTGTACTGTAAAATATCTTATTACGGTATTTTCAAATCTTGTAGCTGTGACTCGAGAAATACACCGGACAGCCAATGGACATTTTTATTCTTGCACAATGAAGCCATTAAGGGCTTTGTGGTTTTTCAACGATAGTGGGGTGGCATTATTTTGAGTAACTCGCTGAACCAACTGTGCTGTGGCCAGATAGGCCAATGGCATTTGCAGCTGGTGCTCCAGTGGGCTAGAGCCTATTGCAGCCGATTGGCTTCAGTGATACAAATGTTTTCAATGTGATTCCAAGAACCAACAGGCCCTAATTGGTTACTTTTCGATTGGATACTAAAACAGAACCAGAAATTCAATTGTGTCCAATTGAAAAATTCCCCAAGTTTATTCTTTTTAATCGAATGCCTGCTTGAAGGGACATTTGAAAACATCTGGGTTGCAAAAATATGCTGTGCAGGTACAACCTGCACAAAGCCGCCACCATATAAAAATTCCGTGTGAATTTCACCTTTCCGTTGTCTCCCTTGCACTGTCCTGTGGACACTGCGGTCTTTATTGCAGCATGCCTGCCTCAATGCAAAAAATGAGATGAAGATGTGAGAGGGCAGGCAGCTTGACGGCCCTGCTTTTTTTTTTTGGATCCCCAGATGATGCTTCCATACAGACATGGCCAATATATTTCACCATGGGAGTCGAAAAATTGTGTGAGAAATCGGGTTAGGGTTTAAACATTGCTTTAGTGGTTCACGGCGTGGCCAACTATTTTTTTTTTTTTCATGGGCACCATGTGGGGTGTGGGTTATGCATCTGGAAATACAGCCGCAGCAGTTGCTTCATAATGCAGAAAATAACAAAAGCGTGAAAACAGGTATCACCACCCATTACACTTATCCAAACAATAGCTCGTGACGTCACGAATCATACGATTGGTAACGCTTGTTAGGCAGTTTTCAGTTTTTCATAAGAATAAAAAATTAATAGTCACCCTTCGCTGTTTTTAAAATACCTCGAGCTAGCAACAATTACCAGACGGGCGGAAGGCTTGTCTCGATTTAAGCCGAATGTTTTGCTGCACACACAAAGCCTATTATCCCTTGCATGCACAATACGACAGCAGCCACTGGTCACGTGATTGTGGGCACAATCAACTTGGCTTACAGTCCGCTCTAGAGCTCAGCATGCTGGCATAGATGGTGCCTGCCTACCTGCTCCTTTCCAGAGTCCGAAGACGACTCCCGGCAGCTCTCAATGCTCGCCGACATGACGCCCGGAAGCGCAGCTCTGCACTCAGCCAGGGATGCCCCGGAGCCGTCCCTGGCCTCCTGCTCAGCGGGCAGCCCCTGGTGCGCACAGGAAACACAGGAGGTTGGGCTGAAGAGATTGCCGGCGCAATTCCCTACAGCAGCATTTTTTATACAGTTGAACCTTGTTATAAGAGGCATGGATGTAAGAGACAATTGGGTGTAAGAGACACTATTCACCCACATGGATAGCCACCCTATCTTTCCCATTAATTTGACCTCTTTTATAACAGACATCCCAAGTAGAAGATAGCTGGTTATAAAGGACGTTAGCCTTGAATTTTGGTCAACAATCTCACTTGTAACAGACATTTAACTTTAAATGTGCTCAAGAGGACTGTGATTTGGGCGAGTTGGTGAATGTTCATGATTGACAATCCAGCGCGCAAAAACACGGCACAAAAAAGAACGAGAGTTAGACAGGACAGCGCTGCTTTTCTCTCGTTCTTTTTTGTGCCGTGTTTTTGCGCGCTGGATTGTCAATCATGAATAATTTAGATGTGCTGTCACCAGTCTCTAACTGCAGTTGTGTCCGTTGTGGAAACAATGGGGATGACAGACGCCAGAAGTCGTTATTTATTATAACTACACACAGTGGTTCAGTCAGCTATGAAACGACGAGAAGCCCTGACAATGGAAATGCAATGTACAGATGTGTTTAAAGCTTACCACTATGCGTACGAGTGTGACTGTGCATGTGGGCTTCTGCACAAGCCAAGAATACCGGGAGTGCGCAGTGGGCTTTTCCATCATGTAGCTCCCAATCAAGAAGCACTGCAAATGTTGAGTCCTGCAAGCATGATGAATAGCCAGAGCACACAGTGGAAGAAGCTGTGCGCTCTGGCTATTCATAAGGCTTGTGAACTTGAAATGTACGAGTCATCTTTCACAAATAGTGAAAGAAAGCTTGCAGGAGCTGTTGTAAAAAACACTGTAAATACAGTCATGAAGCAAATAAATATTCAGAACGATTTCATAAATTCTGGGGGCAAAAGATAACTTAGAATAAACCTTTTGCAACATACTGTAGCATTCTTTGTAGCTTATTTTAGTCATACGGTGCCCACATTTAACTAGGGTATGATCAGTAGGTGAAAACGTGGTACCCTGCTTATAAGAGACCTCTCATGTAAGAGACAGAAACTGTTCCCTGGTATGTGTCTCTTATAAAGAAGTTCAACTGTACCTGCTGAGACTCACCAGGTTTGCATGGAATCTTGCACTGTGCGACACAAAGGCTTTTCGATGCAGGGATTAAACTGCCCTGTGAGGTTTTGCGGAAAGTCAAAAGCATTGAAGCGAGTGCTCTGTGGCACTGATTACTGCTTATCACCATCCCTGTCATTTTGATCTGAACTACGTGAATGCTTTAGCAGTACAAAAGGCATTACTGCCGCAATCATCTATAGTATTGTGAACTGAAACATGACACTGAGGATCAGTAATACTATTGCAATTCAAAAAACAACTTTCAGCGGTGCAGTCTGCGTGCATCAATGGAAGGGTATGTTTTTATTTCGAACAGCAGCTTTTTCTGGCTTGGCTGTTTTCGAAGAGCTGCCTGCAGAAGCTGATGAAAGCTGTAGTGTGAGGCCGACTGGAACCAGCACACTACACACAGCACATTCAACAAGTGGCACACTAAATTCACCACTGAAATACTGATTCACGAAACATTCCTTTACTTAGTTAAGTAACAGCTGAGCACAACTCCTGAAGGCCAGTTCTCATTGGCCTTCGCTTTCGTCACAAAGATTGAAAGCCAATAAGAAAGGGTTTTTTTTAACCCTTTGAGGGTCACGGCCGTACATGTACGGCATCGGCAAACACTTTCAAAATGGTCAATGACGTACATGTACGGCATCGCTTGTATATTTAAAAACCGTGCCTTTTTTGCCAACTTCTCTTGCTTGGCATGTGCTGCCACACTTCGGAAATACATCAAATTTTTTTCTTGCGGCGATGGCTCTTCTTTTTATTTTTGTATGATTTACTTCAGCGGTGTGCTGGCTATCGCTTGCGCATCTGCTAACGAGGGGGCGCGCTGGGTATTGCCCACCGAGAACCCGGCCGCCTCTCGCTTCTTGTGCCTGCCACAGACCAAGGTCACCTGCAAAACTGATGAGGCTCTTTTCTCGTTTTTTTTTTTGTATTTTATGAGTGGTGCGCCATCTATCGCGCAGCGGCTGGTTTCGCTATCGTCCTCCGGGCGCTTCCCGCTTTTCGCACCCGCGAAACTGATGTCTATCTGATTTTGATTCACTCAAAAGGTGCCGGCTTGTTACTCTCTCATTTTTATTTAGAATTTTTCTTGTGTAACGCCATAATAAACCACATGTATGTAACAACACAAATGATTTTTTTTGTCACTTTACGATCACTCCCAAAAAATTTTTCATTATTTTTTCTCTATATAGATTCGTCCGTAGAATTTAAATCAGCCATAAAAAAAATCGACCCTGGGGGGACGCATTTGGCGAAAAAATTCGACCCTCAAAGGGTTGATGTTATCTTGATGTGGGGGAGGGCAGCATACAGGCAAAGTTGGCCACCAAGCCCCACACTTCATGGGTGGGACTTGAAGGCACTGGCAAAGCTTTCCCAAGGATGTCCAAGAGGTACAGTCCTCTCGAATATCCCCCCCGACCCAAGTGAAGCTTGTTCGGGCACATTTTGTTCGCGCACACATCTACTACAATGCTAAATGAGCATAATTAATGTCCACTCTGCCATAATGGACCTCAAAGAAGTAGCAAAAGACCATTATGGAGTAAGGGGAAGGGCATAAACCCAACAGAGCATTAATCTGTTACAGTAGAACGCCGGTAGTATGACTTTCAAGGTAGCACACGAAAGCGTCGTATGATCGGGGTACAGGTAAATGCTGCCGTAGCAGGTGGCCTCATGCGACAGCTGGGTTGAGAATTTATTTAAATGACTATATTTAGCGTGTTCTCGCGTAATTTGCCAACCCTAATTGGAATCCCAAGTGTCTAAAAAAAAAATCACACATCTCCACGCAGTGAACGATGCCAAGGGTGCGATGTACTGGGATGCAAGTTGTGTATTGCCTGTGTGATGAGCGTCATTGTCCATGTGTGCTGATGCACTCTGAGTTTTAAATGATTTTTAAGCACAGTAAATGCGCTATAAATGACAAGGGCCACACAAAAGACAATTCGCGTCCCAGTACTTCGCACCCTCGGCATCGTTCCGGCGTGGAGATGTGTGATTTTATTGACCCAAATTGGGCTGAATTTTTAATGAATGGACAAACGTGTGTGCAGTGTATATATACAGTGTTTTATTGACAGTATTGGTGGTACGTTGTGACGAGTTCCGGGATGCGTTGCCCCTTCACGATCACCGCCTTGTGATCGGTGAAGTGCACAGACAGTGGTTGTTCGAGCGGGGCTAGATGGCAGTTGGCAAACACGAGGTCTATGCACGTTCCCCTGATGGTCATTGGTTGATTCCGGAATGCGCATAGGCGTGCACAGAGTTATCGATTCCCGACCTCTTCCCACTGAAGGCCTAGCGGTCCGAACACAGTGCAAAGAGGGATGGTTATAGAATTTTTATTTCAATGCGATGGAATTGCAACACATACAAAATATTTCTGAGCAGAAATTTTCACTTTCATGTGATACATCGGCAAGGCATGGGGCAGATTTGCCGCCCCCCTTCAGATGATTAGGGGGGGCGGCCGCCCCCCCCCCTGCCCCCCCTGTGCGCATGCCTATGGGAATGCGTTTATACACACATTGCACTGCAGCACTCTCTCGTGTAGCTCGCTGTAGTGACTGTAGTTTCAATTGCAATTGCAACTGCTCTTTTTCCGCAATTTATCATTGACACTTTATGAATTTTGCTTTGTTCTTGTGTTTTGTACCCTTTGAAATTTGCACTCTTCGCTACTGCAGTTTGCGGCGTTCTCTGCAGATGGCGCGCGGATGGTACTACAGTGTGCGCCGCTCTCGATAGATGGCTTACAATGCTGTGCACACAGACAACTCCAGACAATGGCACGGACACTGCGAGGTCCTAAAGTGCTTCGCCCCTATAAGAATGATGATTTTGTGGCCCCTCCCCCCGTGGCATCTGCGCTGTCGCTGCCTGCCATCACATGCCTGTGCTGACTTCTACTAGTGGCCTTGGCTTGTGGCACATGGAGTTGGCCACTCGTGTGGACACTGGCAAGCTGCCCCTGCTGGGGGCAGCAAGCGGCCTCCAGGGGCACCCACCTGTGGTTGGGGCCCCCGGGGCTGTGTGGCGGCCGCCTCCTCTGTGGCTGGGCCTTGCCGCTCAGACGAGTCGCTGCCTGACGTCTTGGGCGATGAGGGGCCCCCGCGAGTGGGCGAGCCCTTGGCAGCGTCGCCAGCCTCGGCGGTCGGCCCGCCAGCAGACCTGCGTCGTGGCTACGCGCAACAGTGGCCGCTACAGGCCCCCTGTGGGCAACAGCTCTGGGCCCAGAAGCGCATTCCGGTTGACTCCCCGGCAGCAGCAGCTCTAACCATGCCAGAAGACTGCTCGTGCGGGATGACATATCCTCTCCCACTATAGGGACCGGGCGGCCGTTGTATGGCACCACCGTCGCTTCAGCGAACAACGCCGCCCGTGGCGAACCGCTCGTCAGTGGAATGCCGGTGGCGGTCAGCGCAGCGTAACTGTGCATGGCTTTCTGTCGTTCTTCTGCGGTGCGGCTTGCAAAGCGTACGTAACCCCACGGGCATTTTTCAGATCGGTAAATCTTGAGCGGGGATGTGACCTTTACGAGGCATGCCATGTGTGTGATTTACGCCCATACTCAGTATTTACAAATAGCAGACGACGCTCAATGCGCCAAGCTGGAAGTCAAGCTGAAAGTGAAAGTTCGTTGCTTCATGCAATTTTTTGATGCCTGCATGCAGTTTCGCGTATCGAGGAGTATACTGCAGCTAAATGCTCCCACAAAGCCCGTGTGTGCAACCGATCTAGGAATGCTGCGGCGCTGGTCTTGGGCAGTTGATGACGAAACGGGGTCGACGTCGTGCACAAGCGAAAGACAAAGTTGGGGGGTGTCTTCTAAAAGATTTACCTCAAAACAGAAATTGTGATGGACGACGCTTCCGTAACTTAATTACCTACGGCTGAAACGTGTTTAATTTCACAGAAATGCTCTTACTACAGTCATCGGGAATCGTTGATAGAATACATACCGCATGATAGTAGAACACTATTGCTTGTCGTGGAGAAGCATTGCTTTACAAGAATTGCAATGGTTGCTGGCTAGTTGGTAAATGGTTTTTCAAAAACCAATTCCTGCGTGGCTGAAGGACGCAAGACAGGAGTACTCAGCTTCACAACTGAATGCTGCGGTCGGTTTACAAGCTGCCACCTACGCTTGAAAAATCATGCACACCTCCGTCTAACGACGATGAGGGTTTATCGCAAAGTTCTATCGATGGGTTTCCTTGGTTGCCTTCTGGATTTAAACTTTGACTAATTGAGCGTCGAATTTGACCAGCACGCAGTTTGGTCTTCTGATCTCAGCGTCTTTGACTTTGACCATTTCCCATTCGATTTCGCAGGAAGAAAGCTTTGCGTTCAACCATCATAATCATTAGACGGAGGGCTAGATGATATTGCTGTCTAATTTTGAACTTCCATGCCCCCCTCTCCAAATCTAAACTTTATCCAGCGTGTCGGAAATGTGTCTGTGCTGGAGGACTCGGGCTGATGCACCCATATTTGAGGCAACTAATCGCGCGTTTTTGGTGTCTTCACCAGGCATTACACGATTTTTTTAGGTACTCTGTAAAGAATACTTCAGCATTAAAAAACACCAGCTGACGTTAACGCTGCATATTTTTAACTATCGGTGCCAGCATTTATTCCACGCAGGTGGTAAAACGGCAAGGGGAGGAGGGATGGTGGATGGTTTGAAGCTTGGGCTGTTGAGTTGGTGAATAACTTTGGCTCTTGATTGACCCCCACAAATGTGGGATTTACACTTCGGCTTTCAGCCTCCCATGCTGTCACAGTGTCGCTCACCAAAACTGAAGGCACAAAGCTCACGGTTACAGAAAGTGTAAACTACCGCAACATTTCTACGGCTACACGGTAATCCATCTCGTATGCAGGTGCCTTTCTATTTAAAGCACACGTATCGAGGTATCCCAGCGCTAAGGCTGGCGTGGAAACCATAGTCATTGAAACCAGTGAAGGTAATTTAAAGTGGCATAAATGAATAATAATGTTGCTAATAGTTTTATTCCTACTCAGATCGCGCGGAGACAGGCGCAGAGCGCTGCAAAAAGCGATCGTGTCAATGTAGCCCATTCCCAAGCTTACAAGCATCCAATAAGTTTGCGTAGCCGTTAGTGCATATAAGAAGAAAATAATGCTAATAGTAGTTTTATTCGTACTCAGAACGGGTGTAGCCAAGCGCAGATCGCTGCTAAATGCGCTCATGCCATTGCAGCCGATACCCAACTTTAGAAGCGTCCGACAAGTTTACGTAGTCATTACTGCATCTAAGAACCCAACACATCTGTCTAGACTTTGTTTCACCGCACATATACGCTCACAACACCACCAAAAACATTCAAAGCACCGAAGGAAACACGACAAAAACAACGGGAGGCTGTGTAGTCCAATGCACCGGCTCATTCCACTGACGAGGGGAGTGCCGAGTGGTGGCGCCACCCGTCCAGCTGCCCGGTCCCTATAGAATCGTGCACATTGTACCATCACCTATGTAAATGAACACACGAGTCAAAGGCCCAACCACATGGACACATAAAACTGACGAACTTGCGCATCAACATAAGTGTGCAGTGACATACACCACTGCCTTTACACAGAAGATGCCGCCGGAGAGGGCGAGTAACCACATAGGTGCCCCAACACGCGTGTGAGCCCAGCATACTCAACTGCACCGCGCTGCGTGGCTAGACAACCCCAGACTCATCTTTATGGTGACCAGCTCAACTACATTTTGACTGAAATAAAACAAATGATTTCAATTCTCACAAAATTATATACATTTAATACAGTAACAACTAAAACAGTACTTGCAACATTCAAAAATGTTAATAAATATGCTTACTTGGCAGGCACAAAACCCTCCGCTTTATTTGGCGTAAACTCCCTTGCTCTCATAGTTGCTTGTTGCTTCGCGTGTTTTCTCCTGTTTGTCTGCTCTCTGTATTTTACAAATTACTTAAGTTTTATTATGTAATTATAGTTAAGTTAGCTTATTTGTCAATTAGCTTTACTTGCTATACGACCTGGCCGCCAGATAACATCCCCGCCAGAGGTAGACGTCAACACCGTGCGTCCGAAGGTTGCGTCGATATCTGGCTCGCTGTAATTATAGCGTAACAAGCACATAGCAATGCATTTGGCGTACTCCGGTGTACGTCAATTTTATGTGCTTAAGCCGAGCTATGTCAATGCGAGAGTACATTGATTTTGTGCGTGTATGCGGTTGGGCCTTAACAGCGCTTGCCAGGAATGAAGAAATGCAAGACTCACTCGCCGCAAGCTGGACAACCGCGGTGGTGGAGCGATGGGCTTTTCAAACTCGAACACAATGACTGCAGCTGCAAGAACAACCAAACGAAACCAATGTTACCTGGGCATAGCTACATGAACAATGCAGAAAAGGACACACAAAGGGAGTCACATCCCATTGATGGGCAAAACACACCCCATTAAATGTGACCTGCAATAACATTAGCACTCAAGCTGAGGCATTCTTCAATATAAAGAATTGAGAAAAGTTCCAGAGAAACCTGAAATTTGATGCATTGCTCATAGGAAACTAGTAAACACGGACAAAAAAAAAAATGAATGAAAAGCGGATAAGCCACAGTGTAATCCATGACAACATGCTCAAAGAAAAATATGACGCGGACAGTTTTTGTTCTATTATCTGCGGCTTGCAATCATCGCCAGCTTGGCAGATGAAAGAGAAACTGAAAGTTGGTTTACACATCCCGTATTTACTTGCGTAATTTGCACACTTTTTCTTGCTAATTTAAGGCTTCAAAAAGAGGGTGCACAAATTACACGGGGATTTTGTGGAAAAAGTCTGAAATCGTATGTAAATTGCCCTAACACGGAATAAACATTTAAGAGAAAATCTGGTATGATAGCACAAGTGAAAGATACTTATTTTTATACACAGCACTTTTGACTAGTCCTATCCAGTTGTGGTCTAGCCCGAATCGCTGGCCGAGAAGTCCAACTCAGAGAATTGTCCTCAGTTTCATTAAGTGCGTTCGACAGCCCAGTCTTCTTGAAGCTGTGCTCCGCGATCATGTCCCAGGCTGCCATGACCCACTCGCAGACTTTCTCCAGTGGCGGTCTCCTTATCCCCCCAGTGGGAGTGAGCTCGTGCTTTCTGCTAACCATCCACTCGACGCACATCTTGCACACGTAGTCCTTGAGCGGTTTGTTGACTAACACACCCAAGGGCTGCGGGACAGGTGTTAGGCCACACGGGATGACTGCAAGGTTGGTCTGCATGTCGCGCAACTTCTCCTTCATGCTCTACACAAGATGTCCTTTGAGGCTGCCGAGCAACAACAGTGATGGCAGTCGCAGCAAAGCCCCAGGTCTCTTGCCCCAGACAGTGTCGATGCAGTCCTGCATCAGCTCCTCGTTCATCAATCTGTTTTCTTGTGCACTGATGTGAATGAGGCCTCCCAACGTCAATTGGGGCACTGCCTTCCTCTTAAACACTCTTAAAATCCTCTAAAAGCAGTCTTAATGACAAAGGTGGGAGTTTGCAGCCATCCGTTGTCACGGCAAGCATCACCGTGCAGCGTTATTTTTCGCACCCGGTGGTCTTGATGGGCACAGACGTAACACCTTTTTCATTCACCGTGGTGTTGGGTGGCATGTCGAACGTCAGCGGCGTTCCGTCGACGTAATCCAACCAAGACACGGTGAAAACATATGACCTTCTCCTCGTAATCCTTTGGTAACCGCAGGCTGAAGGTAGTTCTCTGTCTGAGACAGCTGGTGGTGTCTCATGAAGCGCATCACCCAGCCTCTGTTCGCCTTGAAGGTCGCAGCAGGGACCCCTTTCTCATGTGCGATCTTCTCTGTCTCAAACTGCAGCATCTCGCACGACACTGTGAGACAGGATGACCTCATCTGTCAAACATACTTCAACAGCTCTTCTTCCATGGCTGAAAACTTTCCTTGTTTTGGTCCCCAAAATGCCCTCATTCCAGGTTTAGTATTTTGGAGTGAACTCTTCTGTTTTCTCGAATAGCACACGTGGCTCTCGTTTACACTGAAGTTCTTCGCGGCAACACAGTTACCTTTTTCCTCGGCAAACTGAATCACACTGAGTTTGAATTCAGCCGTATAGTTATTGTAGTTCATCACTACCAAAACAAGGAAAGTTTTCAGCAAGGAAAGTTTTCAGCCCCAAAATGCCCTCATTCCAGGTTTAGTATTTTGGAGTGAACTCTTCTGTTTTCTCGAATAGCACACGTGGCTCTCGTTTACACTGAAGTTCTTCGCGGCAACACAGTTACCTTTTTCCTCGGCAAACTGAATCACACTGAGTTTGAATTCAGCCGTATAGTTATTGTAGTTCATCACTACCAAAACAAGGAAAGTTTTCAGCAAGGAAAGTTTTCAGCCCCAAAATGCCCTCATTCCAGGTTTAGTATTTTGGAGTGAACTCTTCTGTTTTCTCGAATAGCACACGTGGCTCTCGTTTACACTGAAGTTCTTCGCGGCAACACAGTTAACTTTTTCCTCGGCAAACTGAATCACACTGAGTTTGAATTCAGCCGTATAGTTATTGTAGTTCATCACTACCAAAACAAGGAAAGTTTTCAGCAAGGAAAGTTTTCAGCCCCAAAATGCCCTCATTCCAGGTTTAGTATTTTGGAGTGAACTCTTCTGTTTTCTCGAATAGCACACGTGGCTCTCGTTTACACTGAAGTTCTTCGCGGCAACACAGTTACCTTTTTCCTCGGCAAACTGAATCACACTGAGTTTGAATTCAGCCGTATAGTTATTGTAGTTCATCACTACCAAAACAAGGAAAGTTTTCAGCAAGGAAAGTTTTCAGCCCCAAAATGCCCTCATTCCAGGTTTAGTATTTTGGAGTGAACTCTTCTGTTTTCTCGAATAGCACACGTGGCTCTCGTTTACACTGAAGTTCTTCGCGGCAACACAGTTACCTTTTTCCTCGGCAAACTGAATCACACTGAGTTTGAATTCAGCCGTATAGTTATTGTAGTTCATCACTACTGAAGCAAAAGGTGATTGACTGACGGCGAAATGTGAGCACAAAGGTAGGATTCCGTCCCTGTGTGTACACAGTAAAGAGAGGCGGAGGGTTCTGTCGCTGTGCAAACGCAGGAAAGGAGAGGCAACGCTTGGGCGGCACCACAATGGGGCTGATACACCCTCGCATAACTTTGATGAAGAAGTTATTTAGTGCTTATGACTCCGCGTCTGCCTTTGTGTGCGAGAGAGAAAGAAAAAGAGGAGGCAGGCACACGCTCGAGCAGTTCCAACTCCCTGTGGAAAGGATGAAGGAAGGGGTGTGCATGTGTCGGGAGGGGCGGGGAAAGGACAATGTGGCCAGGTAAGGCGCCTGCATGTTCCTCCTCGCTTCCACTCCGTTACGGAGGGATGATGAGGAGGAACTTCCAGGCTCGGAGGAGAAAGAAAGGAGAAAAGAACGAAGGGACTATGCAAATGCAGTCTCGTGTATTACTGCACTCCTATGTGCCATGATGCCGTGCTGCCGTTCAAAGCATGCTTGTTTGTTCACACGCACCAATGGGTTCTCTCCTCGGAAGAGACAGGAGGCACCAAATATGCGATAGAAATTTTTTTCTTATTTTTTTCTGTCCACAAATTATGCGAGGGCAAAAATTATGCGAGTAAATACGTACGTCTCAGCCACCATTCACCATTTCGAAGGGCTGTGCAACCTCCCACTTCACCCTGTCTTTTGAGTGCCTGGTAACTAGATGCAGACTGAGGGTAGGGGGAGTCATGTCTTCTTTTGTAGTTTTGGACAAATCGACTGAACAACTACAGTAGCCCAAATGTTGCAAGAAGAGCCAGCCTTAAATTTCCGTGGCTACATAAATACATATGCCTCACCCCAACAAAGGCAAAGGAAGACAACAACAGCTCTCCAAGTGTCTACTGTTCCAAGTCAGTGTGCAGAATCAAATGAACGACCACTCGATAAGTGCAGCTGTTTCTTTTTGGCACATTCTCTTTTAAAACTCGAGAATGCACATCCACATCCACATTTTTAAAGTTCAAAAGTGCGAACGGACAGTTGCTTCAATGAATTCGGGTACATAAAATTGTTCCTTGTTGAAAACAAGACATGCCCAATTAAAAAACATGCAAACTATGGTCTTTGTAACTGTTTAGGACTAGTTGAGCACCTTGAACATGTGCACCATGGCTTCCTCCGATGATGATGATGATGATTTGATGATTTCTATTGGTTTCCCCTTTGTATCGAGGTGATGACATGTCATCTTACCAAAAAAGACTAATATACCTATGTTTTACACTTTTGGTTCAATACTAGCGCTGCTTAGGGCAGGCACAAAAAGCTTATTAGGCACGAAATACTTTTTTTTTTTCTGTTACAGGTGTTTTCTGTTTTCTCCACTAGAAGCGACAGCAGGCTTTCCCGCAATGCACCAGTGGCATGCAGGCAAAGGGGGCAAAAGGAGGAAAGGGCTGTTGGGGGTGACACCGGCTGATCAAGCTGCCTGCCCAGCTGAGGTAAGAAAGCATGGCTGCTTATTGACACAGTCCCCTGTTTACTGAACAAATGAAATGACCAAACCTCTAATGCTCCTTTTATTTTATGTGGGACACACGAGAGACACGATGCCCTTGTCTAGCTCAAAGACACTCCTAGACACCGACACAAAGCTCTCTGGCCAATATTGCAACACTTGCAGAGCTGGTGTGCAAGCAAGCTTGCTTGCACAAGCTCTGGTGTGCAATTTGGTCTCAACTCTGGTGTACACGCTCATATTATAAACTAGGCATGAAATGCTCTTCACACAGCCAATGGTTAAGATTCTTGTATGGGCACATATGCGTTGTGAGCACTGGGACAGACACCACGAGCAAGTGCTTGTCTGCATGCCATGAAGGCATACAAACAAGCGTTTAAAAAACAGGCTAATTTTTCCCACCTTGTGCTACGAAGCACAAGCAGGGTTCGTACAGGCTTCAAAAGCAAAAATTCAAGGGTTTTCAAGGACTTTCAAGGACCAGAAAGCACATTTTCAAGGTCTCCATCTAATGTTTTATCGGGGAATATTTATAACTTTCTCACCACAATGCAAAATTTTGTTATTGCCCAATACCTAAGCACATTAGTGCACATTTAGACAGGCGCTAACGAGTTCGTGAATGCTCCCCCAGCTTTATTTTTTATTTCATGGTTGGTATTTAGAGGTTTTCTTTTTTCTTGGTGTTCTGCTGAGGCTGTTTGATTTCAAAACTGAGTTAATGTTGCCTGCATATCCTGCTTTGCCTGCAAGAGTATCAGCTGAAATTAAATCAGCAAGTGTTGCTGCAAGGCAGGATGAACTTTGTACACGTCCACCATTTGCACGTAAATGCAAACGCAGATGGAGCGTATGAGCCACAGACTAGATACGACATGCACGATAGAGAACAGAAGCCAGCTTTCACTGGATTGTATTGTGACATGGATTCTATTGAGGAGTGCTGCTCGCAATGTTGCCTCGTAATAATGAGAATCCACCAAACTCGTAATTTCATGCAATACACTGAAACTTGATTGTTACAATGTTTCTTCACATTTTTAACGCCTAAAATCCACGACAAACACTTTAAATTTTTGTGAAAAGACAGGGCCATTGGTTCTCTCCAGAAAAATCAAAGGTTTTCAAGGACCATTTAAAAATTCCAGGACTTTCCAGGCCTTGAAATTGACACTTCTAAATTCAAGGGTTTTCAAGGTTTTCAAGGAACTGTGCGAACCCTGACAACGCATGCGTATATTGTACGCATATGCAGTTTCCTGATACGCAGTTCCCTATACGCAGTTTCCTTTCTAGAACTGACAGAAGCTCCACGGGACTGCTGTTTACATTTTTTTTAGGAAAAATGTGGCAATCTCATCCTGTAAGAATATGTATCTGTATATATATATATATATATATATATATATATATATATATATATATATATATATAGTTAGGAAATGAGGGACTCGTTGAGAACATACAGAAAGATAGGTCGGCAGTCTACAACGCCAAAGGAGGAATAGGGGTGCTAGGATTTTTTTTTTTACTGTGGTTAGTGCAGTTAACATTTTTGAAATATACGTAAAAAAGACAGAAAGAAAGAAAGAAAAACACGCGCCCAGAGTGGGGACCGAACCCACGCCTTTCGATTAGATCTCGAATGCCTTACCAATTCGGCTATCTGGGCGACTGTGTTATTCTTCACTTTCTGGGGTATTTATATTTACTAGAGTGGTATCTGACGCTTGAGGGTGGTAGCCAGTGCCCCTCTGACTTTACGGGGAGAAGGGGACCTTCTTTTTCAACCCCTGGGGCGTGACTCGAACGTCTACAGCCTGTCATCAGCGGGTCAACTGGCAGGGAACCCTCTTATGCTACCTTGGCATCAAGGCTGCCAGAGCAGAGACCTTTCTTTCTTTCTGTCTTTCTTACGTATATTTCAAATATGTTAACTGCACTAACCACAGTAAAAAAAAAAAATTCTAACACCCCTATGCCTCCTTTGGCGTTGTAGACTGCCGACCTATCTTTTTGTATTTTCTCAACGAGTTCCTCATTTCCTAACTATATTATTCTGCGAAAGCCTAGCGAGGGTCTCATAAGAGGGTTCCCCGCCAGTTGACCCGCTCATGACAGGCTGTAGACATTCGAGTCACGCCCCGGGGGTTGAAAAAGAAGGTCCCCTTCTCCCCGTAAAGTCAGAGGGGCACTGGCTACCACCCTCAAGCGTCAGATACCACTCTAGTAAAGATAAATACCCCAGAAAGTGAAGTAGAACACAGTCGCCCAGATAGCCGAATTGGTAAGGCATTCGAGATCTAATCGAAAGGCGTGGGTTCGGTCCCCACTCTGGGCCCGTATTTTTCTTTCTTTCTTTCTGTCTTTCTTACGTATATATTTCAAAAATGTTAACTGCACTAACCACAGTAAAAAAAAAAAAATCCTAACACCACTATGCCTCCTTTGGCGTTGTAGACTGCCAACCTATATATATATATATATATATATATATATATATATATATATATATATATATATATATATATATATATATATATATATATCAAGGTTGCAGTCGTCATTGCCAGTGCTATTCGGCTTTTTTCGAAATATTTAATAGGGCCGAATGACGTGTGCTTGTCACGTTTCTTTGATTCATTGATAAATAAGCGAAAATATAAGTCGAGAAAAAATCCGCCGTTTTTCCGGGAGCGGGACTCGAACCCACATCTCCGCATAACCGGTGCGGTGCGTTCGCCATTACGCTATCCCCACAGCGGCTTCTCTCTCGACTTTAAAGCGGGGGTTTATATTTACAAGAGCTGTGAGGCCGGTCAACTAGCGCCGCCCCTCGACTACCGCGGGAGACGTAGAACGTCTTCTTTCCCAGCGGCCGCCACGTAGAACGTGGTCGGAGGTCGGGGTTAGCAATTGGCATATCCGAACTGCTGGAGCCAGTGCCTCGTAATGCATGTAGCAGAACAGAGAGATACGGGACGAGGGACTCGGTAAAGATACATATCAAGGTTGCAGTCGTCATTGCCAGTGCTATTCGGCTTTTTTCGAAATATTTAATAGGGCCGAATGACGTGTGCTTGTCACGTTTCTTTGATTCATTGATAAATAAGCGAAAATATAAGTCGAGAAAAAATCCGCCGTTTTTCCGGGAGCGGGACTCGAACCCACATCTCCGCATATATATATATATACCGTAATTACTCGCATAATCCTCGCACTTTTTTTTCGGAAAAGTCAATGCAAAGATAGGGGTGCGAGAATTATGAGGGGAAAAAAAAAAAATCCGGTGCACAGTGTTGCCAATTTGCCGTCTGCCAGTCCCGCTAAATGTAGCGGTAGTTTTTTGTATATGTAAGCTCAGTGTTGCCAACAGCAGCTATTTCTTTTTATTTTATTATTTACAACGTACACAGTCTCCCGTCGATCAGCGATCATGAAATTGCCGCCTTTGCTTTTTGGCGCGCGCCCGTCATGTGCGTGCTTTACTCCAGTAACGCACGTTGAAGTCGGTGACGCCGAAGTGCCTGCCTGCGGCGCGGTTGCCGTGTCCGATCGCGTACTCTATCGCTTTCAATTTGAAAGCGGCAGTGTAGCTGGCGTTCTTCCCCATGGCGAAGCGGCACAAAGCACAAAACAAAGAGATCAAAAAGTTCTCAAAATGGCAGCGAGATATCCACCACTGACGCGAGTGACTCAGCTGCTGCTGCTCAACGACAGGACCGCGACGGCGACACGACAGCGGGCTGCGCGAACGCTGTCTAGTTGTGCACACGCGAAACCGGCTCAAAGACAGTGTGAGTAGCGTGTTAGGGCGCTTGTTAGGGAGTAGCCATGCAGGTTGTTAGGGCGCCTGGGCAGCCTGGGTGGCCTTGGATGCACAGCGCTCTCCGCCGAACGGAGAGGCGGCGGGGGAGGGCGCGCGTTGGAGAGCGCGTGCACCATGCGGGTTTCGCGAGCGGGCAACTTTCGCCGCTGCAAAGTTGGGGGTGCGAGGATTACGCGAGTGCGAGGTTTACGCGAGTAAATACGGTATATATATATATATATATATATATATATATATATATATATATATATATATATATATATATATATATATACACATATACATATATATATACATATACATACATATAGAAAATAACGGTTGGCAGGCAAGAAAACCTCGGAAAGCAAAGGGGAAGATGTGGTAGGTCACTGAAACAGATAAAAGAATTTGGAAAGAAAGAAAGAAAGTAGAAAAAAAAATGCCCGCCGGGTGGGATCCGAACCCACGGCCTCCAGACTACCAGTCTGGTGCGATGACTACACCGGCGGGGCTATTTTCCCCTCCACTTTCAGGGGTATTTATGTTTAGGTATTTTGGTTTCCTGCACTTTGGGGGTGGTAGCCAGCGCCACTCTGACTACATGGGGTGAAGGTGACCTTCTTTTTAACCACCGGGCTGTGGCTCGAGTGCCTTTGACATGTCGAGAGTGGTCGACCAGCGAGCCCTCTTAAGCTCCTGAACCAAGACTGCCAGAAGAGAGGCCCTCGTTATGCATGTGGCAAATCAGAATAGGAAATGAGGGGCTCATTGAATTAAGACAGAAAATAAGGGTTGGAAGTCAAGAAAACCTCGGAAAGCAAAGGGGAGGATGTGGGAGGCACCAAGACTGCCAGAACAGAGGCCCTCGCTATGCATTCGCTACATGCATAGCGAGGGCGTCTGTTCTGGCAGTCTTGGTGCCATAGGGAGCTTAAGAGGGTTCAACGCTGGTCGACCACTCTCGACATGTCATAGACACTCGACTCACGGCCCGGGGGTTAAAAAGAAGGTCCCCTTCACCCCGAGTAGTCGAGTGGCGCTGGCTACCACCCCCAAGTGCAGGAAACAAAAACACCTGAACATAAAATACCCCAGAAAGTGGAGGGGAACATAGCCCTGTCGGTAGCGTAGTGGTCATCGCACCAGACTGGTATTCTGGAGGTCGTGGGTTCGTATCCCACCAGGCGGGCATTTTTTCTCCCCTTTCTTTCTTCCGTTCCAAATTCTTTATCTGTTTCAGTGACCTACCATATCCTCCCCTTTGCTTTCCGAGGTTTTCTTTTCTGTCCTTATTTTCTGCCTTATTTCATATTTCAACCCTTATTTTCTGTCTTATTTCAACGAGCCCCTCATTTCCTATTCTGATTATATATATATATATATATATATATATACAGTGTAGACCATTTATATCGTAACCGCTTATTGTGCGGGACCGGATATAACACGGGTTTTTGTGACCACCGGTTTGCCTCCCATAGAACTCAATGCATAAGCATACCGCTTAAGATGCGGTTGGCTGAAGCACAATACCGTTTTTAGTGCGGTTTTTCGGCGGGTCTGCTCATCGACCGGCGCAGCTGGGGCATCGTTTTAGGGTAGCAAAAGAAAAAAAGAAATGATGAAATCGGCCATCTGACGCAGCGCGCACCCCTTGCTCTCCTCTAACTTCGACACAGAAGCAAAAAATAGGCACCCTTTAGTTCGCGCGTACGTGATAAACACAGCTGTCCTTGCTTGATGCACTTCGGAAGCTAGTGACCGACTCCCCATCCGCGCGTGGCAAGTTGTTTCTATTAATCGTGAACCGCATGGCCCGTTTTCGCACACGAATTGTGCAAATCGGCGTTGCGCTTGCGTTTTTTTCATGCTCGCGTCTACGATTCCGCGCTCACGGTGGCTTCTTCGTGTGGCAGTGGGAGGAGCCTGACGACTTGCACCAATGGAAAGATGCGCACCTAATGGCGGGAGATTCGAAGCGCTCCGAGCCCCCCTCGATCAGATGAAGGGACTTTAGTTTAGGCTTACCACCGCGGTATTTTTTGATGGGCGCTTTCACAAGCAGCGTGGATGGCAGTTTATATTCCACTTTGCGGTCACATTATCAGCTCTTTTCTTGCACGAGCATCTGCGCTTGCGCCGCACGATTCTTGCACGAGCATCTTCGCTTGCGCCTTGTGCGGCATTTCAGCAAGCGGTTAGAAGTGGTCGCTACAGCTGCCTGCACCGCTTCGCGGCCAGTGCCGACGCCATGTTGCCGCCTCTTACCGCGCCGCACACATTACAACAATTGTATCCGCACCGGCGTCACCGCACCTGCGGCGTGCGCAGCACGTTTTCGCGAGAAATCGCTCCATGCGGTTGACGCTTTAGAACGTTGTGCTTATAGATAAGCCACCGCTCTTCCCGAACAAGCGAGCTGCGCGAAGATTTCCACCACCAGTACGTTGCGCTGATAAGCAGCCGCCTTCGGCATCGTGAACACAAGGTGGAGTAAAAAAAAAAAAAAAAATCCCGCTGGCCTATTATGTCTTGCGGCACCTTCATAGGCGCAAAAAACGCAGCCATGGTATTTCAAAACACAAACACAACGGAAGTTAAAGCTGCACTCGCCGTTTGTAAGACCGCGCTTTTGCAATGTGTGAGACCCGGCAGCAGCGGCTGATGTTAAAAATAATACGAAATAAGGACCCTTCCTTCGTTTTTAGGCGCTGTGCATTTGGGTGATAAAAAATTTAGCATGACTTGAGAGGTAGGTGGCGATTTGGTTGAATTCGCGCACGTTTTGGTTATAGTGCGGTACCGCTTATAGTGCGGAGTTTTCCACCTCCCGCGACATACGTTATAAGTGGTCTACACTGTATATATATATATATATATGTGTGTGTATATATATATCTATATATATATATATATATAGATATATATGTATCCTTGCCACGCTAACACCAAAGCACCACATCAGCTGAAAGTGTTGCCCCCACATAAAATATAATAAAAAAGATGGCTACATGTTATGCATGTCTGTTTATGCAATAGAAAAATTTTGCAGGCCCTTGCAAATGAGCCTTTTACTTTCCTACATGCTATGTTCTTGAAGTATGCTTGAAAATTACCGTATTTACACGATTGTAAGTCGGCCCCAAAAGTTGCATGTCTCAAAAAAAAAAAAAAAAAAAAAAAGCGAGCGCCGCCTAGAAAATCGTATCACAATGAGAAGCTCTTCCGTCAACACACACGGCGGCTCTACCATCAATGATCGATGCTCCCACAAGAGCTGTGCGCTCGCGGTATGTGCAGTAGATGCTAAAAAAGAAAAGCTTTGTATAAGCACCCAGAATAACCATGCGCTGTGGGTTGAGCGGGAAGAACACATTCGCTGCAAGATGACAACCATTGAAGCAACCGGCAGCGGCCACTGCCGTGCGATACCAAAACAAACAACATGGCGGCTGACAGAAGCGGCCGCGCTCGATTTACTTTCCAGCGACTAACCTCCCATCATCGCGTTCGGAAGTGCACTAAACAATGTGATATGACTTGGGCTACGCTAGCACCGCTCATTGAATCAAGGGATTCGCTAATACTCATTTTGCTTACTAGAGACGAATAAAACGCATCTTGACGCGTTTTTGCACGCGATTCGTGCGCGTCAGCGTTGCGCGGGAGACTTTTTCACGCCGTGTCGCCGATTCCGTGCACGCGGCAGTGGGAGGAGCCTGACGACTTGCCCCAATGGGGAGGTGCGCTCTTCATGGCGGCAGTTTAAAAGTACTCGGGACAGCCGGCTGGCCCCACCGGAGATGTTTAGGCTTACCACGGTGGCAGATATATGATTGGCGCTTTCCCTAGCGGTGCGGATGATGCTTTATAGTGTCGTTTTTGACCACATTATCAGCTCCTTTCCTGCACATACGCCTTCGTTTGTGCCTTCAGTGATATCTTAAAGAGTGGTTAGAAGTGGTTGCTGGAGCCTATGTGCACCTCTTCGCGGCTGGTAACGCCGCCATGTTGCCGCCGCCGATCGCAAAGTGCACAGCATGCGGGTGGTATTCGCAGCAGCGTCAGTGCGGCGCATTTTCGCAAGCAGAAACCGCCCCATGCAGTTCACACTTTAGACCATAACCATGGGAACAAGGGTGAAAAGCTGTCCCCACCTCGTAGAACCCCCCCCTTGCTCGTATCTCTTGCCGTTACTAGCGGTAGACGGTTCGATTTCGATTCTAAGTCGACCCCTGACATTGGACTGTAAAATTTGACAAAAAAGGGTCGACCCACAATCGTGCGAATGCGGCATAGATTTCAGTTTATTTTTGGAGAATCCCTAAATAGTATTCAATGTAATAAAAAAAAACATTGCCTTCAATTTGCAATTACTTGAAAAAAAAAATTTCGTTTTGCATTTGCTTCAAAACAAAAAATCTCTTTGCACACCCCTAGAAATCACCACACATTCACTTGAATCCAAAAATATTTGCCTTGATCCACCACTATTTGGAACAAAATCATTACTCTTTTGTATTTGTTTTAAACCCAAGAATCACTATTCGCACACCCCTATTCACTCGTGCTTCACTGATCCCTCATCCTGTCGTCTTTCGTCCGTGTTTGCTAAGTAGTGCATCAAATGTCGCGATGAACAAGCGCCCTATCCAACTTCACTGCCCACAGGGCCCACGCATGGAAGAGTCGCCCTTCTCGGTGGTCTCACCATCTCGGATCTTCTTCTGGAGCTCGGGTGAGAGGGACGACCAGCTCTGACAGTGCACCACACGGTTGGCGTTGTGGATCAGGAACCGCTCGCACTGTCGCTGGATCTTGCGCAGCAGCTCGATGAAGTTCTGCGGGCGAGAGAGGGGGGGGCCCAGCTGTTACTCCCCGCCAGCCGAGTGGAGGTAGCTCCCGCTCAGGCTGCGTGAAGGCGGCGGGCCACCAGATGCCCTGCGCAAGCTCCCACTGTGTTTGCCCTTCTGAAAACAGGCTCTGTGGGTTGGACAGGCAGCAAGTGCCGGAGGAACAGTGTGGGCTCCTTCAAAGTGCAGCAGGGAATGAGAAGAGAATGTCAGCCCACCTGTGGCAAGGGAACTGCGCAGTTGGTGTGGAGTACCAAATTCTGCTGACACGCATATAGGTGAAAACAGCCATAAGGTCCACTTGCCTACACATTGTAGTACAGTTGAACCTCGTTATAACAAACTCTGACATAGCGAATGATCAGCTATAGCAAAGTAAATACAAGCTTTGGTTGGTCGCGCTTCATTTCAATGACGCCTATTCTTTCACAACGGAACTAAAACTGTGAGAGCCGTGCACGATATCGGGTTTAACGAAGAAATGTTTGACCATGAGGCTGAGAAGCTACTTGGAAAAACCCCCTGGCGTCCGACACTGCAGAAGTAAGAGTGTGTAAAGGCCCTTTTGTTCGTGGACACTGTAGGAAACTTCATCCTGCTCAGTGCTGTGAGCAGGCACCAGACAACGATCACATCCTTCCTCATATAAGAGCTCGGGCCTGTTCTGTCAAGTGAACTTTGTTTCGTTGTAATTTCGCATGCTCAGGTTCTGGTTCATTGAGCGCTTCAAATGCAACAAGGAGAAAGGCAAGGGTTACCTTGTCTATAGTGGGTTCGAAGCCTTAAAAAATGCCATTTTGTATCAAGGATTTTTGCGTAAGCCAGATTGTCGATTTGTTAGAGCCGATTGTTACCTCTACTCTTGTAACGAAATCCGTTATAACGAACTAATAATTTGCTGTCCCGATTCTACTTTGTTTCAACGAGACTCGACTGTAGCTGCGACTGTAATCTCTTGTCTCAGGAGGTGAATAATGTGGGCACAAGTCCATATAAGAAGGGAAGGTCATAAGCACCCGGTTTGCATGGGAGTGAGGCAGCACTTCCTCTCTTCCTTATAAGGATGTGATGATTGTGGGGTGTCTGGTGTATAGTTATATGTTTTTTTGAAGAATAAGCGCCCTTCCCATGCTCCCTTTCACGGCAGCCCACCCCCCCACAGTGGCGACCCACCTGGGTGGCCCCCCGCTGCAGGCTGTCGGGCAGCAGGTGGTCGAGGGCAATGCAGGAGAGGCAGGCCGTGTCCGGCGACAGCCCCTCGGCCGCAGTCAGCAGCGTGTCCTCCAGCGCAGTCACGTTCCAGCTCTGGCCCTGCACGGTGGGCCGTAACACTTTCCTTTCGCGGTCATCGCTGCGGCTAGACACCTTCCCAGGGCTGCATCTTGGCCCTCACGGGCAATGCAGGGGCCGCACCACTGACTCTATGCGAGCCATTCAGCTTTCAATAGCATAGAACCCATGCGGATTGTTTTCACCACTTTCAAGTCAGCACATGCAAACAGATGGCCAGTCACGCTCAGTCAAGGCTCGTTTTAATTAAAAAAGTTACATTCAGGAAGTTGCCCCCTACGCTGCCGCGGGTAAAAGGCAAGGAAAAGGCATTTAGGCAAAACAAAGGCTCGGCTACATTGGAGAAGTTTCCCACAAAACGCACAAAGGTTGAGAAAGCAGCACACGGTGTTTCTGGCCCACTACCGTGTGGTCCAGAAATTTTAGTGTTTCATATGCAAAGTGGCATTTCTCTGGTTTCAACGACAGTTGGGCAGAGCGTATGGCTTCAAAAAGTGCACGAAATCGCATCAGGTGCTCTTCAAATGTTTTAGATGCGACGCTGAGAGCATCTCTTGTTGGCGGCCCTGTGCTTCCTGTGTGCGTCCGTCGGCGGCGGCGTCCGCACTCTCCTCCACTCTCCCCCTCTCCTCTCCGATAGTGAACACTCTCTCGCGAGGGGCATTGGATTTGATTCGATTGGATTGGCTTGGATTGGATTAAAGTGGATTGCGTTGGACTGTTTTGCGTCATAGCCGCGGCAGACGCACTGGCGCCGGCGCGTGCCCAGGTGAGAGCGAACACCCTCTCTCAACATCTGCGGGTGACGGCCCAGCGCGCCCTCACTCCGCCGGTGGGCGGCGCTGCGCGCGGTGCTGCGCATGTGCAGTACTCTCTCTCTCCGCGGTCTCCTCTCCTTCGGGCGCGCTGCGCATATAACCGGTGTGCCGCTCTCCGGCGGCCTTTCGGTCGATGGTTGCTCTCCGCTTGCGCTTGAACCCCCCTCAGCGTCGCATCACACCAGGGTTCCCGCGAGGGGAGGTGGGCGTAATTTTTTTGAAAACACCACAACATCGTCCATATATACAAGGCACGTCAGCTTTTTTTAGTCCAGACAGAACAGTGTCCATCATTCATTGGAAAGTGGTGGGAGCTGAGCACCATCCAAATGGGGGGACCTTATTCGTATAATCCATCCGGAGTGACGAAAGCTGTTTTTTCGCTATATCTCATTCAGCCACCTCAATTTGCCAATAACCCTTGCTCAAATCAATAGATGAGAAAAACCTAGCATGACGCAACCGATCCAATGAGTGATCAATACGTGCAATGGATAGATGTTTTTCTTTGTCACTTTGTCGAGGCTACGGTAGTTGATGTAACAACGGAGAGCACCGTCTTTTTTCTAAACAAGGACAACCAGTGATGCCCACGAACTCGTTGACGGCTGGATGACGTCGTCTCAAACATTGAATTCTTTTACTTGGCAAAAAATTGCCTCCCTTTCTTTCGTCAAAACTCGGTACAAGTGTTGGTGAATGGATCGCTCGTCTTCATTGGTGATGATGCGATGTTTGGCACTGGTTGTTTGTCGCACTTTGGACATAACAGTGAAGCAGTCGCTGAATGAGTCGATAATTCTGCAAAGCTGTTGCTGTTGTGACATTGTCAGGTGCAGGTCATTCTCTGAATCATTCTGTGCAGAAAACACATTTAGGCTGAGTGGCATGTTCTCATCTCTTAGTGCGGCGAGTTAAAATGATCTCCAGCTTTTTGGCTCTCCGAGAAAAAAGGATGACTGAGTTATCCAAAGGCGGTAAGCATCGCCGGTGGCAAGTCGTGTTTCGTGAGATCATCACTTTATTTCCCCCCAGTAACTACACGCCAGGTTGCACAACCAAAAGTTGCTGAAGCCGAACAGGCAAATTTTGAATCATTGTCTAGCACCCAGACGTATTGCAGCACCTGGGTACTCATCAGATAAGAACAACAATTCCTTGTTGGCTGGGTGCACCAGTGAGTGAGTGAACTTACCGCCATAAGTGATCCGAATCAGGCTAAAAGCTCTACTGAGAAAAAAAATGACATCATGTGGCAATGCAAGTACCTGCTACCACCCAAAAAATGCGCAAAGAGAAATGGCCCATACAGCCGCTGAACTGCTGTAGAAAATTTGGCTATGAGGAGGCATGCCAAGCAGCAAGGCTCATGAAAGATAACGCGCCCACATACATCACACTTTGCAACTGCGTGATTTATGTACATAAAATTTGTAATTCACTGAGTTCTACTCCTTTTCCTTTTTATTATACCGTCTTCGCCTTCTACGGATAATGAGCCACAGATTGGCTCCTAAGTTTGCATTGGTGTTGGCTGCTACGACTTGCAGCATGCCACAAAAGCTGGCGAAGCACAGCTGCGCCAGGAAGGAGATGGCGGTATGGCCGTACCCTCAGTCATGGCGGTGTGGTGCACTTCACTGTAAACCTCATGTGAAGAAGCGAACTATAGCAAATGCATGTCTGTCATGCCGAAAGTGACACTGAAACCCATTTATTTGGCACACCTTTTGTGCAGTAACACAGTGCAGTCAGCTCAAAGATGGGGTTGCAGTACTAGGAAGGACAGGCATGCAGGAAGGGTGTGGTACAGTTTCTTACCCCCCCCCCCCCTCCTTCCCTCTGCTAGCCCTACCTTCCCCAGGTCCAGGAAGCCCTTGCTGCGCAGCACCCGGTCGAACTCTCGTGACATGAGGCCCGTGCAGTCGTGCAGCAGCCGACTGGCCAGTGACAGGGCCGACTCGGCCCACCGCACACGCGGCAGAGTCACGGAGAGCCGCTCGCAGTTCAGCGCCATCTCGATGGCCGTGTCAGCCGTCTGCACCAGAAGAGGGTCGCCCACAAGGTGTCTCTGCCAATGCATCCCCGACACACGGCGGAATCAAAGTCACAGACAGGGTACACCCCCACAAAATCTTGGGCATTTCAAACAGCGTTGCCGTCCTCCGATAGAGACATTTCCCGCTTGTCCCTGATCAGTCACGGACTTTTGGTTGTACAATGCGCATTCTACAGACCTGGTGCAAGGGAATAAAGCGGTGAATAGTATTCTAAATTCAGCCCGTAAGTTGCATACCTTCCCTGCAGCCTGTAATCACTGGCATGCCTTCCATGCGGGCCTCTCTGTATGTATACGTGTATGTAGCACATGCAGCTCCACTGCTTCGTGCGGCACGCTCGCCAACTTGCACAGCATGAGGTAGGGGGACGGGTGGGGGTGTGCTCTTGTGCAAGCACAGGGTGTGTACTGATATTGCCGACTCTCCGTGCGCATTCCATTCACTGGCAAGACAACCTGCAGATGCTGCCGTTTGACCACAGTTCCTGCCAGCACTTCTGAGACCTCACGGAGGCGAAGGACAGTTGCGCAACTGCCAGGATGCCATGCAGCCGTGTTCGGCCAGGCAGCAATGCTCAATTCGGGCCCACTGTATCTCGTTGCGTGCAGTGCCCTGCAGGCTAGGGGACAAGTCATCACCACAGAACCGGTGATAGGCCTAGCTCACCGGTAGCATGGTGTGTCCTACAGGGAGCGAAAATGCCGGCTAACTAGCCAGTTTGCAACCCTGACAACCACTAAGTGTTCGACCCACCAACCGGATGCACACGGGCCTCAAAGGACCAAGACAAATGAAAGGGCGTGGTTGACCATAAACATGCAAGTAATCATAAGGCAAGGCAGTTGCAACGCAAACAGGCAAAATATACAATATACTACACAAGCGTGCGACATCTCAACCAGTGGTCAATTGGCACTACCGGGAGGGTCAGGCGGCCACTCACGAGGCTGGCCTGCCACAAAGGCCTCACCTCGACAGCCGAGCTCAAGACAAGCTGCCGCCCCTACAATTAGCGTGGTATAGGCCATCAAGTAGCCAGCACCCTCAAGACATTTCCCATGCCACTTGCCAGCTTAGTTAAAATTTCTGCCTCCACAGGAAGCTTTAAACTTAGCTGCCACTGGCCGGCACAATAACTCGCAAGCAGCTGCCTCAATTGCTCTTCAGAGAAGCAGTCCTTGTCAAATCCCCTCTCCCATCTCACTGCTTTTTTGCAGTGTTTAGTTGTGCATGTATCGCCACTCCTTTCCCCCATGGCAATATGTCAATCCTTTGCATATTTTCGCGCTCTTTATCTTTTGGTGCCCCACTTGGTTTTTACACTGTATTTTCTTTACCCAGCTAACAGCCCCTTCAAGAACCTTTTCTTAATTTTACAAGTGTCTTCACTTTTCTTTTCAATTAATCTGTCCAAACCTTTGCTTGTCCCATTATGAAAAAAAGTAGTGGTGTGACCCAGGTGGCCATAAAAACACGTTGCGGTACGCGCAAGGTGAGCAATGAAGAGCGGATGCTGACGCATTGTACACAGAAAAAGAAAGCTAGAGGTCATGTGATTCCTTTATATACATACCTTACAACATTAGCTTTATTGCTTTGCAAGCACAAATTACAGTAGGAAATAAAATTTTGTTGCAGAAACCTGTGATATAATCACCATTTGTGCTCACAAATTTCTTGAAAAGCCTACTCTGAAATTGTTTATCAAACAATTTAATGTTGCAATGCTCTTGACTGCAGGCCAGGTAATCAGGGCATTGCTCCAGTAGATGCATTCTGTGGTGGCACCCAATTCAAAGTCCGCAACCAGAATTCGCATGTTTCGTTTCATTTTTTTCTTCTGGTAAAGAAAGGTCAAAAGTCACACAAAAAACAGAGCTAATTATTGCTTTCACTATTCACAATATGTACGCATAGCTGAGTTGCTCACACAGCTGACACATGGCACATTTTATGTGCTCAGCCAATCAAGTCCCTGTGGCCAGTAGTGCTGCAAGCAGGCACTTTTAGTAGCTCCCCTGCTCTGTTCGCGCCACTGGAAAACCTCCCAGTTGGCTGGGATGGTGGCCCGAGGGGAATGAGACTGGATGCAGGAGCAGCACTTGCCAGTGCCTGGAGCGTGGCCTCGTAGCACTGCTGCTGCCAGTGGTCAGGCACTGTGGCGAAGGCGCGGTGGGGCCACACGCGCACGTAGTGGCGGCCCGCCCACTGCACCGCCCGCGCCTGCAGCTCCCGCAGCCCACTGCAGCAGGCGGCCATCTGCAGGCACTCGGAGAGCCCCGCAATGCACTGGCCACACGGCTGCACGCGAGGGAGCAAGGACACGAGCTGGCCGCTGCCGCCCCTCAACAAGCCACCCCCCCCCCCCCCTGCAGGCAGTAACGCCCACCTTGTGGAAGAAGTGGCAGCAGTGCGCGCGCACATGCGCGACCACCACTTGGCGCAGGCTGTCCACGCCCAGCACCTCAGCCAGCAGGGACAGCTCTGACAGGTGCACCTCCCGTGGGGGCGTGGCCGTGCCCCCGTACAGGTGCTGCAGCGCAAACAGCACTGCCCCATGCGTGAACCTGCACACATGGGGTCAACACTGCCTGAAGACACCCTCCAAATTCTGGACCCCTGCTAGGCACTGGGACGGAATACATCAAGGAGGAACCACTCAGGAGAACATTACAGGGCCAGAGTGCTTCCAACAGTCGCATGGTACATGCGCAACGAGAGTGTGAAAAAGATTGCACTACTGCTCATCAACACTTGGTTTTGGCATTACAAGAGAAGTGAGATGGCAGGATCACGACAGATGCATTTTCCTTTTTATCAATGAACTGTAGAAACCATAACAACGAATGCCAAACAAACATTTTTTATAAAACCAACTTTGATGTAACAGGCTCATGCAGAGCGTTGTCCACGCTCTTATTGTATGGCACCACATTATCACGAAACAAGTCTTTCTTTATCTGCTGCACCTGATAACGTAGTCGCACCCTGATAACGTTGTTGCGCTCAAGATGCTCTAGTCAGCAGTTTCTACATAAGAAAGCCC
Source organism: Haemaphysalis longicornis (assembly GCF_048455015.1). Classification (NCBI taxonomy): domain Eukaryota; kingdom Metazoa; phylum Arthropoda; class Arachnida; order Ixodida; family Ixodidae; genus Haemaphysalis; species Haemaphysalis longicornis. Next base: position 68,954,960 of record NW_027526203.1, read on the forward strand.
ACCCATGTGCTGACATAGTCCCCAAGTCCCCAGTTGACCCCTTTCGTAAACCTGTTATGTCAGTTTTTCAGTTTTTCTGATTAGTATATGACACACAGAAAAAACTATGAACTTGCCTAGCTTCACACTCCTGCACACCAAGATAATGCTTTGTTGACCAGAAGGTATTGACCCTGCGGCACTCCGGAAGCTGCATTATCACCCACTTGGGATTGTTATCAGGCACTTGAGGTAATTTTGGTCTCAACTCTTTTTATACCTTCATACTAGTCTCGACGACCTGCCCTTCCCTCAAAATCAGCCTTTAAGGTTCCTGAAAGACCCTGGTTGTGGGGACGTCTCCCAGGTAAAGTGCATTCTGAAGACACAAAGCATGGGAGCAGTTAAAGGGGCCCTCAAGCAAGTGTGAGACGGGGGGAACGATGGCACCACCACCACACTGTGGAGGCATACAGGGGACTCAAAAACCCTCATTACACTAATACAGAAACCTTTGTGGCTGAAGCCACTACATGCAATGAAAGTTGACCCCATGTAAAGTGTGTACAGTATCATGAATAATAAACTAATAATTGCAGGATAGTGTCTGATGTTTGTTTTATGCCATTGAAAAAATCTTCGAACCATTTTAAATGATCTTATTTGTCTACAGACTATAGTTGCAAGCATGCTTGAGAAATAGCAAATTTCAGTTTTCTTGTAAACTGTAAATATTGGCTTCGATTAGAAAAAAATTCCCTTCAATTTGCAACTATTTGAACGAAATAATTATTTGCTTCGTATTCGCTTCAAAATAAAAAATCATGGTGTACGGCCTGGGTTGGGTGTCAGGAAAGGTGTCTCCAGGCAAGCTACAGACACCCACTCACGGAAAATATCTACAGCATGCCGAAAGGGCGAAATTAGGAAGCCTGACTGGGAAAAGCCGAGGATATGAGTGCCTAATTTACCTGAGCCACTCGGGATTTGTGGGCAATACGTGCATCATCTAGTTCGTGATATGGGATGAGACTTGCAAAGAATGCTCAGAGAGCCTAGCAGGATTACAGGTGAACATAAGCAAGTCAGATGATAATGTTAAAGCACCGCCTTCAGTTTAGGCGCATGAATATAGCCATCTTGAACCCCTTTCCCATGACGACTGAAACCACAGGAAGAAAATTTGGCACAGAAATAGTAAGAGCTGGAGTGCACTCGGCAAGCACTCTGAAGTAATGAACAGCCTTTGTGAGGAAGGAATACAAATCAATGCGCAAAATACTGGTGCCCACTAATGGGGTACAGAAACTTGGAATCTAATCACTGTTAAAGACCTCAACAACAACAACAAAAAAAAAGCTTCGGTCGGCCCATAAACATACGAATCATGACAGTAACACTTATGGTAAACAGCAATCTGGGTAATGTGAAAGTTTGGGTTAGTTGGTACTTCATTGAACAAATGTTTATAGCATGAAAAAAAATGGAACGAAGGACGAAGAGTGGACAAGCGCTTGTACGTGCCACCACTCTTGATTATAGTTTTTCTTTGCGCTGCAAGCACTTGTTCAAGGCAGTCTGAAATTAGACAGCAAACTTGGGTGAAAGCCACTGTAGCTCAGGTTAACAAGAAAATAGTGCAGTTGGGCTGGGCACGGGCACACGTGCGAAGTGGCAACCAGTGGACCACTGTGGAGCACGCTGCTGGTGTTTGATGCCATCATGGTTAAGAAGTCCCAAGTGGACTAACGTTATTGCTCTATTAAACTATTCCTGAACACCTAGAGCTGAGCAGAGAAAACAGCCGCACCCATCCATGCTGACGAATTCCTCCTCGGCAGCAAATTCTTCCCGCAGGATGAGTGAGAAGTAGTCGGACCGTGATGCCAGGATGAACCTGCAGAACATCACAAACGCACCACAGGAGTCAACGATGGCACGAACTTTGGCCTTCAAGGGAAGGTGAGCCTGGTTGAAAAATTTGACAATTCCAGAACTTCATTGTACCAATAATAGCCGCACACAAGAACTTTCAGCAGCCTGAGTTCAATAGTAGGAAGGTATGCTTCCCTGGTTCACTTTCTAGCCTTTCTGGAACTTCTTTTTTCTTGCTTCAATACTGTTTTCTTCCAACTATGGTCACTTATTTCCCACCTGTTCTGAAAAATGCCCATTTCATATAATCTAATCAATCTTGCAATATTTCCAAACGGCGCCAAACCGATAAGAGTCACCATTTTCTGGGGCGTAGCCAAAAATATTCTGCACTCACAATTCTCGGCACTTATCCTCTGCACCATGGCAACATTATCAAAACATGAACTCCAGCAGAACAATACTTGGCCTAGTTGGCACATTATGACAATTAAAGCCTGTGCAAACGACATTTAGGGTCGTCTTATTGCATTGGCTTTTTGCTTCTTTTTGTTTTTGTTTTGATTTTTTTATTGGTTCAATTTCCATCGGTAATAGAGGAGGAGAGGAAAAAAGCTGTGCGAACAGCTTGACAGGTCCCCTCTTCCCTCCTGGCTACAGCAATCGTTTCTGGCAAAAACAACTGCAATACCTCGTTCCCCATATCGCCTCCTCCCTGCTTTCTGCACATGCGTAGCATACTTTTCCCCATTTCTACTTGCATGTAAAGGTTCAAATGAGATCTCCAATTGTTAGTCTCCACCATGTCCTTTGCACAGTGTCTTAGTGCTGTCACACCTTGAAAACATGCAGGTGTAGTCATGTGAGTGCCCCTTTCAGCAGTAGAGGACTCAAAAGAACCAGACGGTTAACACGCAAGTGTAATTCTCCTCCAACGTTCGTTCCACCACTGTGTGAATAGCAGCAAGGTATGTGTTGAACCACAGCACAGGCCACCAAAGTGAGGACGAAAGACAGCAGGATAAGCAACAAAGCACTGTTTGTGCTTCTTTGTTTCGTCCTAGTTTGACATGCATCACCAACTTTGCCAAGTTTTAGAGGGGACGCATTACAATCTCAGATTCCCTGCCAAATTCTAAGCAGCTGGGATTTTCTCGGAATTCAGCGACACTGTCCAGTGTCTACGCAGAGGACTCGCACATGTTGCAGGACAGAATGATCAACTCACATTCGGGATCTATACGAGTTTTGTCGCTTGCGAGTTCAGCATTTCTGTGGGAGTTGTTTAGGAACGGCTAGGCTGCCATCTGTGAGAAGCAGCTTTACAAGAAAACGTTCACCCAGAAACAAACCTCTTCTCAGCCAACATTGATTAAACGAACCCCACGTGAGCAGTCTCAATGGTGCTTGTGGACTGGCACACAAAGCAAGCAGCCAATGCCCTCATTGTCCTAAAGGAATGGGAGCAACAAAGTGCACAGTACACGATGGACCGCTTATAATGCAAACCAATGAAAGTCCCCACTGTAAGCAGTACAGCGCTATAGCCAAAGCGTGCACAAACCATGCCTACCCTCCAAGCATTCTTCATTTACCATCACTGAAACAAATGCCACTTAAAACAGATGCACAGTTTATTTCCAGTCGTTTCCCCATCCCCTACTGCTGCATGCACAGTTCTTCAGAATTGCAGATGCAGCTGTCATCCTTTTTCTTGGAAGAATTGAAAGGCATTTGAAAGAATGGATGCAACAGTGGCAAAAGCCCGGCCGCTACTGCTGGTCTAACGTGATCAGAACAAAGGCTTTTGTTACTTTTTCTCTCTCCCTTCTTTTTAACACGAAAGGCAGTTTCTTATTGAAACACTCCACAAAAGCCAAATCACGGTGTGGCAGCTCGCTATCTCTCGAAGATGTGCCAAGGGAAAGAGCGGTTGTGGTTATCACACATGACTCCAAACAAAACATGTGACTGAAAATCGGCTGTACCTTTGCTTTTCCGCATAGAGGAGCGCACATGCTGCATCTTTTGGCTCGCTTTTTTCTAAAACGACACACTAGAGGCTGCAGTTCCCCAGAGGAACATCACTAGAATCAATGCTGTGCTCCAGGCAACCGCATTTGGAAGGAACACTGAAGTGATTCGTAAACATTGTGGGACTACTAGCTCATATTGCAGTTTGGAGCCCCTAGGCCATGTTCCAGCCTCTCTGGGTCCGTTTACACGACATTATTTAGTAGAAAAATCAATTCGAAAGTGCTGTCCTCCTCTCTGCATCCTCCTAGCCAATTTTCTATGACGTTTCGCATGATGCTTAGAGTTGCAGGCTAGAAGTAAAATGGAGAGACAAGCTAGTTGGTGAGCGTGCATCTGTGAAATTCAAGCGTGAACAGAACAGGGGCAAGAAAGCGGTGGTGTCGTCAGTTGCGCCGGCTGAAAGTGCCGCTGGTGTCATCTCCTTTCTTGTCCCTGTTCTGTTCGCGCTTAAATTTCAACGATGTTGCAGGCTTAGCTTGACCACCTAATGTGCGACTTGCTGACCCTCTGACATATTCAGTCAGCCGGTCGTCGCTGGGTCGTTGCAATTAATTCGCTCAGTTAAAATTAAGCCACGACAAGGTTTGTGCTCGGAAAAAAGTGGCTTTAGTTTGTTAGTTTGTAGACTGTATCAAGCTTAGTAAAGTCTATGAAATCAAAGTAGCTGCACAAAAGTGCATATGCAACGCTTCACTGACTTCGCTTCACTGGAGCTGTTAGCTGCATATGCCTGTGCGACTGGTATGCTAGTAGAAAATCTAGGGACAATTAAAGGCAAGAGAAGAGTCAGTAAAGTTATTATAGGTAATATGGAACTAAAATCAACTGAAACTTTTACTTTAAAACGTAAAACGAAGGTACGAGAAGCACTTTTTGCGCAGGGTGCACTAGTACAGAAGTCAGCAGCCCGACCGCGCATTTGCGATTGCTTTTCATAACTAAGGAATGCAGTCGGTAGTCATAAGCTATTCGTGGGGATTTGTGGGACGCTTACTGACCAAATGTTCTTCAGAAAATAGTCATCTAAGCTGCTGGGGATGCAGAAAATAAAAAAAAATTGGCCGCATATCTGCACTGCAAATGTCGTCAAAAGACTATAGTTTTCTGCCACACCTGCTACAGTTAAACCTGGATGTAACGAACCTCTATGCAACGAATTCCTGGGTTTAACAAAGTTTCTCAATTCCCCATTTTTTCCTTCATTAAAGCCCATGTGCTTGCGACCTCTATGTAACGAAGGAGTTAAGATGGCTAACCTGAATGTAACGATTTCGCTACGCCGATGAGTCAAGGTTTTTTGCTCTTCTTCTGAAAACTCAGCTGGCAAAATGCACTAATTTAACGAATTTCACCCGCACCGCAATCCCTCCGGCGTTTCCACATGTGAGTGCGGTGTCAGTTAGGTGCTGGGCGTGCCTGTCAGTGTGTAGTCGCATGTGTCCCCTGATATCTGTGGTATGGGTTTGTGGGTGATGAGTTCTGCTGCCTGAAAACGACAAGATTTGTCTGTTCAAGACAAGCTCACAATATTAATATTCTTTCTCCTCCGGCGAGAAAGAAGAACGTCACTGCCCGGTACAGTGTCACAGCTAGCATCCCTTCAACAATTTTGACTGCGGAAAAGAGCATGAAGTTCGCGAAAAGGCGTCCTTTCAGCATGTTTGTTCCTTGAAACGGGTTACGGCACCGAAAAGTATCAAAAAGCAAAAGCAATACTTAGTTACATTTGTGAATTCAGGGTTCGTGTAGTAGCAGCAAGCGCAAATCACGCATTTTTTCAGTGCGAAATATTATATCCTTGAACAAGGGTGAGTTCAGCATCCCTGATGCATAGCATATTGGTTTCGGTTCTGCTTCATTCCCGTGAGCTAGATCTAACTCGAAACCTGCATGTGACGAAAACCTGCATATAATGAAAAAATGCGAATTTTTGTCAACTTCGTTATATCCAGGTTTAACTGTACATAAGTCCTCATCTCTCCCTCACCCACCCGTGATGCTCTTCCCCTACCATTTCTGCCGTGGCATGATACATGCAATAGAGGTTTGTTTAACCCTTTCGTGACTGCGCCTATTACCATCAATAGTATGTTATCGATGAATACAAATTTAAATCTTGCTCTCCAAGTGCTTCTAGATAGCTAACGCTATCTAAAGGGGAAAAGAGAACATATTTCATTAGTTTGCTTTTGAGTTTCGTTTCTCCGCTCCAGGGAACATGCTTTGCAGTCGGGAGCACGTGGTTTCGGTTGCCGCGTCGATGCCACTCGCCGACGCTACAAAACAACAGCGAATTTCGGCGGATTCCGATGAATCTGAGCTGTAAGCTCCGGATGATGGTAGCACCACAGACATGTCAGACGACCTCGATTTGTCAGCCTTCAGTACAGACGGTGAAAGTGCATCAAATCGCCCCAGAGCGTCAGCAGGTATCCACCAGCAAGTTTTGCTCTCTCCTCGGGTCATTCTATCGCTGCCGTGCGTTGATGTCAACATATTCGGCCTGTTCTAGGTCACTGCTCTTATCTGAAGGGTGTCGGCTTCGTTCAGGCGGGACCCCTTGGCGCCGGCTGCACAAAGTGGGGCCAACCTTTGTTTCACCGCGTCTTCACGCGGTGGGACGATAAGCACTAGTGCTTATATTTTTTTATGTATGTAAATAAATTTTGTACTCACAGAGCTCATATTTGCAGTATTGTTCTGTAAGAGCCTTGCATTCAAAGCACATATTAAAATTTTTTTTATGTTTACCCTGCACAAAGGAGCATTGATGTTTTCATCATTTTTTTCCTTTTGTTACTTTTTGTTTTGATAATTTTTTGATAATATTTGTAGTTCTGCTGTCTGAAATTAATAAAGTTGGAAAGCCCTATCCTTCCTCTATTATTTCATACCTTACACTTTAGCATCAGTCATTTCCCGTGGCAGGCAAGAAATATTACTCGAACCACACAAAAACAACCAATTTTTCCACGGTCATGAAAGTGTTAAGTCTACATTTTTACCGCATTCGCTCTGTTGGAGTATCCTGTGTTGGTAACTCCTCCGCACCCAATGTATGGAGCATGGTACGGACTAATGCACGAATAAGTACAATTTCGTCGCCGCGTACAGTATAAAGAAAGCAGATACGAATGGCAGAGTGAACCACCAAAGATAGTGCCAGTGAAACTGGTGGCTCCACCTGGCAATGGCATTGGGAAACACATGGAGCTGATTTCTTTTTAGTTTATTTCTTGCACGACCCAATCTAACTCATTGCAAATGATATATGTACTTAGCATGCAGGCTTCTAGTTTCCAACAGGGTATGTTCACTGTAATAATGAACTGTCCGTTTGTGTTTTCAAACTTGGAAATACTTTGACAATATTTGAAATATTTACCCGCCCATACTGCATACCAATTTTCCACACGACAGGCAAATAAATAACAAAACAAAATATAAGATACCCTCATGTTTGGCGCGGCCATCACAGTGTACCGACGATTAAGGTGGGATAAATTTTGGACGCAGATACCATGTCGGTGCCCCCTTGTTTTCCTTTAATTAATGCATATTAACGGTCAATGCCAGATCTAACCAAACCCACCCGAACAGCACCTGGTCGACACACAGTGACGAAAGAAGCTGGCGATAAATAAGCGCAAGGATTGGATGAACTCTGGGAAATTGCAACAGGAAATTGCATTATGCTAGAGAGGCTGCAGAAATGGGTAGCAGCGCTCAAGCTGTTGCAGTGCCAGCTGGAAGCAAGAAAGGATCATGCATTCCTGTTGGAGGAGGAGAGTTGCAACTGGCTCCTGAGACTGCGTGCCCCTTGGCTCGCTAGCGCTGGAGAACACTTGAACTACTCACTGATTTTTAATGCCAGGTTGCCTTGGCACTTGCATCATTTGCCCACACCCATTACTGTCTGTCTGTTCAAGAAGTGAACACCAGAAGGGGGGGGGGGGGGGTGTAAACATAACCCATGGGATTAGAAGGTGTCAAACTCGTTTGATTGATTAACATGCGACAATGGTGCACTGCAGGATGCATAAGTGTTCCCGGTGTACAACTCCAGCGGTGTGCGAACTGCTACAGTGCCTTTTGCAAGCAAGGATGTTGGCCCCAGCTGCCGCGTCCTACCTGTGTGCCCCAATGCGCTTGCCCTCCACACAGATTGTGACGTCCGTTTCCACCTGGCCGATGAACATCCTCAGCAGGTCACCGCCCAGCTTGGAGCAAGCCTCCGGTGCCTCCGAGTCGGGCATCCTTCGGTCAACACTTGATAGGCCACTCACTTCGGAGACCTCCGAGTAGACCGTCTCAGAGTCGTCCTCACGATCCCCTCGCGGCGAGGATGGAACAGGCATCTGCTGAACAGAAAGGGCAGGCTTGGTTTGTCCTCCCGTGACTCTCCAGGTGGCTCGCTTGGGTGTCTTCCCCAAGTCTGCCCCCTGAACCACAAGCACTAGTCCTCCCTTTCTGCTTCCAGGGTGCTCACAAAGAGCTCAAGTTAATAGCACCAGAGGCTGCTCACTCCACCCAAACAACCATGCTGATTTCTTTCCCCATGAGAAAAGCATATTCATTCCCCTTTTCTAGCACTCCATTACCAAGGCTCACTGAATTTTCCACAGCAACAGAGTTGAGAACCATCCTCTAACACAGGGGTTCTCAAGCATGTTGGTCCCAGGGAACCCTGCTGAGCTTCGTTAAGTGCCAAGGAACCCCCCCCCCCTCCCGCCATGTTTCATTCTGTTCATGCTACATTAACGTGCAATAAATTCAAAAGCAAGCAAGGGTAGGGTATCGTTTTTTTTCCCCCGTCGACTTTACGCGAATGCGTACGCTAGCGGCACCTATCTCCAAACAGGAGAAATGCACATGGGGGTAATATAAGACCGAGATTCAAGTGAAATAGTTAAACCACGTGGCCCGTTTTCGGAGTCTGGCTGGCTACAAGCTGCTGGCGAGATTTATTGCGCAGCTCACGCGCTTCTGTTATGCGCCGAGATGTGCTTACTGACACTCGGGCGTGAGTAATGGAGGTTCCTTGGATCGATCGCACCTCAAGTTCACCATATAAGACTTTGCGACTGCAGAACCAGGGAAAATTTATCAGTGGCTCGCGGAACCCTGAGGAGGGGCCTGCGGAACCCCTAGGTTCCGCGGAACCCACTGTGAGAAACCATGCTCTAACAGATCACGTGTCCACCTCCACAGCCACTACCATCTGCTCCTAAACTTCCTTGCCATGTTTCTGCACTGATATTACTGACCTCGCTTATGTTAATTTCGGCTCAATAGAGAATTTCCCAGAACCGTATCTCTGTTTTTGTTTTTCGCGCTGCTGTTTTCGGTGTTTCGCCCAGATTACCACTCATTTGCCAACTGTGATTTTTTGCTTCCAATTCTGGTTTCCTTTTCAAACTCGTCCTAATTCTGCTCCCCCAGCACCCTGTGGCTCTTCATATTGCCTCACACACTACCTGCCACCGCGACAAGGTCTACGTTTCCTTTTCTCATCTAGCCATTCAAGATGGTTATTTGGCACGTATCCAACACATAGACGACTACACATTTCTACGAGGCCCCAGTTGAGCAAGGACCTTACTTTGAAGCACAAATACCCCCAGTGCTGATGACCAATAAGCGTTCAGCACCTGCAAATCACCAGCTGGTTCCTTTGTAGGCTACCGCAGTCTTTTAGGGGAAACGTGAGAGCAAGGACAATGTTCAAACATTGCATAAAATGGACCACTGAAAGCCAAATAAACTGAATTGAAAGGAAAGCCCCATTTTCCCTCTGCTTTTGTCTGCAATACTAGATTAATGCCACATTGCTGCCCCTTGCCAGCTTAGCAAACTTCACGATAAATGCTGAAAACTTTGTCGCACCCTCAGACATTTACAGTTTGCAAGCAAAAAACCAACCAGGCAGCGAAGTTTTTGTTTGCACTAAGCACCCAAAGTATTCTTCAATGCCCACATATACATATTCATTTCTTCCCTCGGAGAAATGTCACTACGTCCTCAGGTGTCAGTTGGAGATATTTTCCGAGGAAGCACGCAGCCGCTAACCAAACGTGATTTTTTCAACTGTCTGAAATGTACAGAAATTAAAGATGTGCCCTAGATCAATCAACAGAATGGCATTTCTCAAATGCTTTTCCATCTCCTTTTGGAGGGAGGGGTAGAGTTGAACGACCTGGAAACAAACTCGCATCATGTGGACACAGGCAACAAATATTGTCCCACTGGTGAATTTTTCAGCCTACTTGAGCTGCCTTTATGCTTTACAGCCACCACATTTATGCAGGATGAAATGTCCTACAAATGTCCCTCATATTGGTCTGGCTCTCGTTCCTGCATATACATGCGCAGCCAGTCTTTCGAACGCGTTGCATGGTTCTATTTTGTGCGAGCTTTCTAGAAGATAATACTGCAAAACAAAACATTTATTACAATAAAAATAACCACTACTAAATGCTCAGCACTCTAGAGAAAAAGAACTATCGGGAAGGTAAATCAGATAATTTAACTTTGCTCACCATACAAACCAGTGGCGTAGCCAGAAATTTTTTCTGAGGGACATTACTATGCCCCACAGGTAAAAAATTTAAAATGACACCCCCACTGCCTATGCCCCTGATACAAACCCTACAAACAAGGCCCTTATGAAACATGCAAGTGGAGCTGAGAATACGTGGGGCTCCTTTATTATCAGCCACCTGCTCGTCACGGAAATATGTGTTAAAAACAAATGTCGGATTGTATCTCGGACATCGGCGGTGAGCACAGTAATGGCAACCCGAGAACCCCAGTTATGCCCTGGCCTGCACACACCTTGGGTCGCTTGGCAGCGGTCGCAGGCGGCTCTTGAACTTTGCCAGCAGCGGCCTCTGGTGTTGCAACCTCGGCTGGCGGCGGTGAGGAGCCCCGCACACTGCCGTCCCCCCCGAGCGGAGGCCCCGTGCTGCTGGGCTGGTGGGCCTCTTTGTCACTCTCGTGTTCGAGAGAGTCGCTGTCCTGGCCGCCACATGGCCTGCGAAACGTCAGGGCATCCACGTCCTGCGGCCGCGTCGAGGCTTTGACGGGGGCCTCGCCCCGCTTCCCGGCCGGCTGGGCCTTGCGCCGCAGGATGGGGCTCATCGGGAGCAGGCACAGGTCGGCAGCCGGCTCCAGGGGCAGCCGCCGGGGAGAGGCCTCCTCGGACACGACCAGGATCTCTTCCCGCTCAAAGTGCTCCCACATGCGGTGGTGGCCGGGAGGCCCGTCCGCCGCTGGGTGGCCCTGGTAGCTGCTGTAGGCCTCCTGGGCGCTGACCACACTCGCGCCGTGCTCGTCGTTGATGTCAATGAACATGGAGAGCGACAGGGAGCGGGGCATCGGGCCCACACGGCCCGAGTGGGGTTGCTCCCGCCCGCCCTCGTCTGCCTGGCTCATGTCGATGTAAAACGGGAACAGGGCTCCCTTGGCAGACGTGCTCGGGGACTGAAGGCCCGAGTCGCTCGTGCTGGGAGGGGGCTGCCGGGGGACGTAGGAGACTGGCACGGGGGCCGAGCTCTTGTCGTGCAGGAAGAAGGCAGCCATCGGGGTCTCCTTCCCCGGACTGGCGGCACTCCACTTGTCAATGGCCTCCTCGAGGGGCATCTGGCTCTGCAGGTCAAACGTTCCACTCCGAACCATGCTGCTGCTCATGCTTGCAGAGCCCTCGTCGCACCGTTGGCCGTGGTCGCACAGGCTGTCCAAAGGTTCTTCCCCCCCATTGCCGGTCGTCGCAGTGCCCCGCTCAGCACCGTCATTCACAAAGCGCAAGTTCTCCAGCGAGTCCTCCGTCAGCCCCAGTGAACCAATCGGGGGGCCATCTGTGCCGGCGCTGTCCGGCACCGCTGGCCGGAGGGCGGTGCCACTGGTGTCACCCCTGGCGCCTTCAAAGTCACCACCATCGTCATCCTCATCAGTGGAAGGAGCATCATGTGAACGCAGGGCTCGAAGTATGTCATGTTCCTTCATCCGAATGTCGTCATCAGAGTAGATGCTCCTGTGTGAAACACCAACCAAACATTTTCACTAGAGAATGCTGGCACAAGGTCAATACTGCCATGAGCAGAACACACAAAAACATGACAGGTGGTTTGGCTGTGCCAATTCCTGCTGATAGAATAGCGTCAACCAACACAGTACTATGGGTGCACGCTACTGCATGGGTGGTACACTGTGCTAGGCTTCTGAGTATGCCTGGCACAATTTCTTCACTCAGGCATTTCTTGTAGTCGATCCTCCTCATGCTTGTGCACTTTGTAATTGATTGACTAAACTTTAATAAAGGGGTGCTGAAAGGCATCTTCAGCACACTAAATTAACTAGTGCAGTCGCTACGTTGGGTGCTCAACGTCATCTGTGCCAAGTATAATTTTACGTGCAGTGGAATGCTCACACTTTCATCGCAAAGTTTATCGCCCCTTTCCCATCCTTTCCTGCATTTTTTAGACACCACCATTTAAAGGAGCCATGAAGAGAAAACACAAGTTTGGTTCATTCAAAAGATTGTCTCGTTAGAATCATACTGACACCACTTTTAACGTAAACTTCGCTCAAATAAGCTACATAATTAGGAAAAACGGGAATGGTCATGCGACCCACCAGCTCATTTCCCGCAACAGAACCTATGATGTCACATGAGCTAAGCTCTGCGATTGGCAGAGGCTGGCAGAAGCAGACGCAAATTAGGTAGAGCTTACAAACTAGACGAACGAGCGATTTGCGCTTAAATTTAGGGCACATTCTTTACAAAGCAATATGAATGATGGGACAAACAGTGGAAGTTACGAAAGCACATGTAAACATAGAAGTACTGATGCGTTCTGCTGTTCGTACTGCGCACAGCATGCTTGGTTTAGCTGCACAGCACTACGGGGCTTGGGGTTGTCACAGACGACACTGGCCGATTGACGCAAGCAACGGTGTCTTACGTGACCCCATTTGTCGAGCAAGCACTGTTTCAGGGAACGAATATTTTCTCCCAGAACAAAAACAAGCCAGGTTTAAATGCGGGCAAAAACAAACCAAACGCTTGCCACGGTATGGTGGCGCCATCTAGGTTACGGAACGTAAAGAAACGCGGGAACAAACCAACACCACTGTACAGGGTGGAGACAACCTTTGAACGGTCCCGTGCCGCCGCAATTGGGCCAACGGGCTCAACGCGTTATTCTTTTCGTTTCCCACGATACCTAGCAACGCGAAACAGACAATATGATTCAAACTTCTTCAGTAAACCGCGTTGCGGCGATAATTTTAGCGCGGTTTTGACACAATGACTTGCTTCGGCGGCGAGCGAGCAACCGAAAATGGCGGCGCCAGCGTATACGTGTCTCTGCCCTGTACGGCGGATGCGTGAATGAAGGTACTCTAGGCTGCAGAGCGGTCGGTTCCTGTGATGTCATTTGGGACCACGAAAACGCACGATTGAGCGGGAAAATCAAAATTTTAACCTAAATTGTTTAATTCCTCAGTGAATAAAGCATCGTTTGTATCCGGAGAAGCGCTGGGGGCACTATAAAACACGAAATCTTTCGAATAAAACCAACTTGCATTTTCTCTTCATGGCTCCTTTAAACGCGTGTACATCCCCGATTCTCCCATGTGTGTCACGAAGCAGAGGTCCTGCTATTAGACGGCCTTTATTCTATTATAGAAGGGTCATTTGCTCAGCATCGGCGGGTTACTAATTAACCTTTGGTTAATTAGCCCTTCCTGCAACAGCCTTACATGCTATCATGTTTGTCTATATTTACAGTTTTTACGCTATTAACACGCTTCTCGTTACAACACATGGGTGTGCACCACTGGTTTGCTGTGTGCCTTCCTAGGAAGGCCGTTCATCGCAACTAATAAAGCAGTTCGAACCGGCGCATTTTGTACACGGTCCTCTCCGCTTTAAAATGTCTCTTTGACATGCTGTTGGCGGGAATTATCACACCGCAAAACAAGACCCGGCACCGGCGGGGCCACTTGTGAGATGGCGTTGTGGGATACACAATGTGTGGTGTGCGAAAGAGGACAAGACACATACGATCCTCCCCGTGCAGCTGATAAAGCATTCCTAACCAGCGCATTCATCACGAATTCACCACTTTAAGCTGTCCTTCTGACGTGTTGCCTGTAATGTTCACAGGCCCTAAATATGTGGGTGGCTGTTTCTTCCAGCTGCATACAAAAAATACATCTTCACTCCAGGCTTTGAGTTCCAACAGCGCAAGCGGAAAGTGCCATTCACATTGGTCATCTTCCACAGTTTACCATGCCGGGAAGGTGCCAGTGGAAAGCAAAGTGTAGTATTGGGCGAGTTCGTGGTTCATCCTAACAATACAGCGCAACAGAAACAAAGACTTAAGCTAAGGCACACAAGACGAGCGCTCGTCCTGTGTGCTCAGCTTACATCTTGTTTCTGTTGTGCTGTATTGTTAAGACACCAGTGGAAGCCCGCCATACAGAAGCCAGAGAGAGCGAGCGTGGTGTTTCCATTTCAAGTATCACTGGCATCACCTCCCAGGTGTGTGTGCCCTTGCTGCGCCGTCAATGCAGTTGCATGGGCATCCACGATATGTCATTCCTCCCTTCTTAGACAAAGTTTTTGTAATGATCAGGTGGCCGTCTGACCTTTGGAGGTCACAGCTGTTGAGCTGTGTGTGGGATGGATGAGAGCTCATCTTGGTATGATGCCGGTACCTCTTTTGACCCAAAGACGTCATGCGCAAAGCCCCATATTCTTGGTTGTTGCGAAGAGTGGTCTGCCTGGCTTGAGGTTCTCCATATATGTGATCCATATAGCGCCGTACTACGTCTCCAGTAGGACTTTTCACGAGCCATATGATCGTGAACTGATGCGTCGTAGAAGATCGCCTAGAATCCAGTCTGGTTTCTTCCAGAATTGGCAGATGAGCACACTGTCTCCCTTCGAGAAGAGCCGTGTCTTGCCAAGTCCACTGTCAGTTTTCTTTATTTCATTTCCCATCGGGTGGAAAGGTTTTCGGCCGAACATCGCTTTTGCGGGTGTTGTTCCCGTTCCGCTGTGGACTGTCGTATGCTGCCGAAACGAAAAGTGGGAAATCCTGCATTGTAGGCTGCTTGTGTCGTCTAGAAGCAGTGCCCTCTTCAACTCAGCAAGATAATGGTCCATGTCTT
This sequence comes from Haemaphysalis longicornis, assembly GCF_048455015.1. Lineage (NCBI taxonomy): Eukaryota > Metazoa > Arthropoda > Arachnida > Ixodida > Ixodidae > Haemaphysalis > Haemaphysalis longicornis. The sequence continues at coordinate 68,970,029 of NW_027526203.1, forward strand.
GTCTGTTGGTAGCAGGATTCTATGCTGCGGATGTTGTGGCTTGTACTCCATTCACAATTCCTTGATTTTGCTTGAGACAAAAGCAGTCACATTGTCGGACACAACTTTTTCGCTATGCCAAATGTGGCAAACAAGCTCCGTAGCATGTCAATAACGGCTTCTGATGTTGCTTGTGTCCCGTGACGAACTTCCAACCCATTTGGTGAAGGCGTCCACCACAAGGTAAGTATGTCCATCAGTTGGACCAGCAAAATCGACATGTAGCATGTGCCACGGCATCTGTGGCCATTCCCAAATTGAAATTGGTGCCTTTGGTAGGTTTCGCTGCGTTGCTTAGCATTCGTGGCAGAGTTGTACTGTCTTCTCGACCTCTCTGTCAAGACCCAACCACAAAATGTAACTGTGTACTTTTCTTTATCGCGACAATGCTTTAGTGACCTGCATGAAGTAGCTCCAAAATGTGGGACTGTGTGGCACTTGGTATAATGAAGCGTGATCCCCATGTGAGGCATTTATTAGGCAAAGCACCTGATTGAAGAGACCAGGCAGTGTGGGCATTTAGAAGGTGGCTCCTGAAGATGGCGGACTGATTGAGAAATGCGAGTGCAGAAGCTTGAGCTCTAACAGTGTCATCTTCATGCTATAAGGCTGTCCATCGCATGTGGTGCGAACCCCCTCCGCAGGTTAATAACATTTACAAAAGGTGGGACAAAGGGATTGTCGCGGTATCATTGCGACAATCCGCACTGAGCTAAATGCACCATCTGGTCATTTGTGGAGACAGCTGTTGAGCTGTGCGCTTCTTAGGACCAAGTATGCCAAGCAGAGGTTGGTGATCAGTAATGAACGTTTTTCTTCTAGCGATGTACTTGTAGAATTCTTGAGCAGCAAGAACTATTGCAAGCCCCTCTTGGCCAAGCAGGGTGTAATTCCGCTCTGCTAATCCCAGCATTCGTGAAGCAAATGCGATGGGGGCCTCTCAGTCATCGTCGTCACGTTGAGAAAGAATGGTTCCCACACTGTATGGTGAAGCATCACAGGATATCAGGTGCTCTTTCCTGTCGTTGTAGTAAGCCAATAAGGTCTGAGAAGCACTTTTTCAATTGCTGAAGTGCTTTCTATTGCTTCGTTTCTCATCTCCACATGGTGTTCTTCTGAAGCAGCTCATATAGCCATCAGGCGATGCTTGCCCGGTGCATCAGGAATTGGTCATAGAATGCAAGCATTTGAAGAACAGACTGTAGAGCTTTCTTAGAAGTTGGTGCTGGAGCATCCATGATAGCCTTGACCTTCTCCTGGGTTGTGTCAACTCCCAATGCATTGATCCGGTGAACCAGAAGGAAAACTTCGTTGGCTCGAACACAGCACTCATCCTTTCGAAGACAAAGACTGTGTTTGTCCAACCGCTGCAGCACTTCTTCCAGCCAGGCGTTGTGTTTGGCGGCATCTTTTCTACTGACAATGATGCCGTCCAGGTATGCCTAAACACCTGTGATGCCAGTTATCGCAGAGTCCAAAACGCGCTGAAAATGGCTGGTTGCTGCAGAGATGCCAAATGGAAGCCTGACTTTGTAGAGCCCTTTTGGCGTGTTGAGAGTCAGTAACTTGGCTGTTTCTGGCATGAAGGGAAGTTGTTGGTATGTACATTTCAGCGCAAAAAAAGATGGACTAGAAAAGACACAGCACAAGATCGCTACTACAATTGAAGTTTATTAAAAAAAGACACCCACTCATAAACACGCTAAGGAGAGATATGACTGAAAAACAGAAAAGGAAGGAACATAAGAAAGAGGTGACGTCACATGAGATAAAATTTGGCACACTCAGACACACCCTTCAACAACGTGTGCACCAGCAACCTCAAGTTTGGCTGAAAGGTGCAAAGATGGCACACTGATACACTTGTCATGCACTGTGAATATTCACTGCTTCCATTATTTCCCTGGTGCGCTGGTCTCTCACCCTGAACCTAGATGGCACCACCACACCGCGGCAAGCCATTTTCTGCCTTTGGTTTGTTGATGATGATGATGGTTGGGGTTTTTTGGCGCAAGGCCGACTAAGGGCAAAGAGCGCCAAAGGAAAGTTGTTTTGTGAGGACGAAGTGACATTAAGTGTAAAATATTTAACTAAAATATACGTGAAATGACATAAAAGGCAATGAAGATGACTGGTGTAAAGGGCCAGGGTTTTAACATGCATGGTAAGAAATGAGGTGTAAAAACTTGACATCGCTAAGAAACTTAAAAGTACACTTGTGGGTGATTATGGGGTCATCCCCTAAAAAGTACGATGGGTGTAGTGGAATGCGTTGTCTGTATAGTTGTGAGAAGTGTCTGTGTCGTGTTGTTTATAGTGCCTTTTATTGTATGAGTATATGGGTTACGGATAGGCCCTCTCCACACCCGCTGCACATGAGCCTTGGAGATCCAGTGAGCAGGTGCGAGTGTGTGGCCTATCCGCAACCTTGCTAAGGTTACTTCGGTGTGTCTGTTGGGTGAGTCAGTTGTGTATCGTCCCAAGTGTGGCTTTATTACATGTAGTTTGTTGTCTGTCTGTTCATTCCATTGTGCTTGCCATTTGTTACGAAGGTGTTGTCGAATTTGTGGCTTAAGGTCACTATGTGGTAGTGTTGTTATGTCTACTGTGTTGCTGAGTGCGGTGGCAGCGGCCTTCTCATCAGCAACCTCATTGCCAGCGATCCCAGCGTGGCCTGGAACCCCGCGCAAGACCAGAAAGTTTTTGGTAGGGGTGTGCAAATGCCGAATAGTAACTTTCGAATCGAATATCGAATATCAATTTTTTTTTTTACAGGCCTTGATTTTTTACTCGGAACATTGCTGGCGCTAGGCGGGACAAGGACGACGATTTACACACAACTGGAGCGCAAACTAGTGCGCTCCAGTTGTGTGTAATTCGTCGTCCTTGTCCCGCCTAGCGCCAGCAATGTTCCGAGTAAGAAACCAACTAGCCCCATTTCAAGCTTGATTTTTTATAGGTTTTTGTGCAAAAGCAGAAGCTACTTCGCATGTTCGGGAGACATGACATTCTTTTTCAACCTGGAGAACGCACTTTTCAACTCACATTGGCGGTACTCCAGGAATCCGGAGGGGGCACGATACATACGCATGTGGGAAAAAAAAAAAAAAGACTTGCACTGGAGCTGCGGGACTTCAATCATAGGCAACGACTATTCAGAGCCTTGTAACTCAGAAGCGAGCACTTGACGCGAAAGCAATCATGGACCACGATAAGGCACTTTTTCGGAAGCACATAAGCAGCGTGAAGCGTGAATAATATGTAGCGGAAGGAAAGCTCGCACTACAGTCGCCGTGCACAAGCCAGTGCTATCCACTGTGGTTTAAAAAACAAGTAAACACGCAGTAACCATACAGCAACTGCATTAAAAACAGCCAGAACCGCTTTTCATTTTAAATGAACGGAAGCGCTGTCAAAACGGCGGTGGTCTTTACCGGAAGCTGCCCTAACATGTAAACATCCGGTCGCACGATTCAAAATTGCGGCCAGAGTTGACGGCGACGGCTTGGAAAAAGATCTTATCGACGCAATCACAGATTACTCCGTGCAGCGGGACAAAATTTACAGGCTCTGCAAGGCGCGCTCGTCGAAATAGCGATTAGGATGAAACTTGCCGAGTAGACTGTGTAACAGCAGTGCGTTAGCAAGCGCTGGCATCTCTTACTTTCGCAAAGCCAGGGAACGTTCGGAAACTCACTCGACTATTTGAAAAAGCGAATAGGAAATATTCGATTTGCGAATCGAATTATTCGCGGAGGTACTATTTGATTCGCATCCGTATTTGATTCGTATTTGCACACCCCTAGTTTTGGGACATATATAGACATGATAGTGTTGAGAACCATATTGACAATTCTATTTTTGCACGGCTTGTGTGATGCCGATGCGCGCACCACGCTCAAGGAAACAGTATATATGGTGGACTTCGGAATTTTGTGTTCAAGAATGTGTTGTGCAATGAGTAAGATGCCATATGCTTCAGCTGAGTAAATTGTGGTGTATGTGCTCATGGTTCTGCATGCATCAGAGTTTGGCCCATGAGCAGCACAAGACACCACGGTTGCAGTTTTGGATGCGTCAGTATAAAACTCTGCACATTGATACTTATACTGCAGGCACAGGAAGTGCTGCAAAATAGCAGTTTGTGGTACCCTGGTTTTATCAATTTTCATGAAGGACAAGTCACAAGATACAGGTTGAAGCTGCCAGGGTGGTAAAACGTCAGTAAAATAAGATGTGGAAATGTCTAAAAAGGAGATGTTGAAACCCAAAGCTTCCTGTCTTACTCTAAGTGAGAACGGCAAAGAAACGGACGGGCGATTTACAAACAGTAGAGATGCGGATGTATAATTAAAAACAGGTTTAAAAGGATGGTTATTCGGCGATGAAATTTTAAAAGCGTAGAGCAAGTCCATGTACGTTCGTTGGTAATCAAGGCACCATTTGTTACATCCAACATATAGACTCTGGGCCGGACTAGTGTGGAACGCACCTGACGCAAGGCGAAGGCCCAAATGGAGTACTGGATCAAGCATCTTTAGGGTTGTTTTTGATGCTGACCCATACACGACACTACCGTAGTCTAACTGAGACCCGACTAAGGCTGGAAAGACCCAGAGAAGCAGTTCTTTGTCTGCTCCATATGATTGGTGGGAGAGGACCTAGAGAATGTTTAGTGTTTTGAGGCATTTATGTTTTAGTGCTTTGATGTGTGGGATGAACGTGAGCTTTTCATCAAATATGACACATAAAAACTTGTGCTCCCTTTTCACAGGACTAGATGCACAGTTAAGAGTAATCTCAGGGTCTGCATTCATCCCGCACT
>NW_027526203.1:68974992-69004992 GCF_048455015.1 Haemaphysalis longicornis
CACTGGGCTGCCCACTGCAAAGATTGTGAAGATGGTGCTCTGTCATTGGAAAACTGTGAAGTGCTTTTTCAGGTCGGGAGGACCAGCGCACCAGGGAAATGATGGAAGCAGTGAATATTCACAGTGCATGACAAGTGCATCAGTGTGCCACCTTTGCACCTTTCAGCCAAACTTGAGGTGCTGGTGCACGCGTTGCTGACGGGTGTGTCTGAGTGTGCAAATTTTATCTCGTGTGACTTCACCTCTTTCTTATGTTCCTTCCTTTTCTGTTTTTCAGTCATATCTGTCCTTAGCGTGTTTATGAGCGGGTGTTTTTTTTATAGCAAACTTCAGTTGTAGTAGCGCTCTGGGGTTGTGCCTTTTCTAGTCCCTGTCTTTTTTGTGTTGAACTGTACATAATGGAATACCAACTAGCCAGTCAATTACGTTGTTGGTATGCTTGAGCCAGATCTAGGGTACTGAATATTTTGCCTCCTCTCACTTGCTGAAGATTTCGTCTGTTGTAGGAAGTGGATGAGCTGCCTTCTTTGATGCCAAGTTGATGGTGGAAGGAAGGATAGCCGCCACAGATGCACACTGTTCCATATTTCTTTTGCACCATTACGAGAGGCGTGGCCCACTTTGAATGCTGGATCAGCTTGATGACACTTTGTTAGTAAAGTTTGTCAATCTCTGCATACACAGAGAACTGTAGGGTGAAGGGAACTGGCTGTGCTTTCATGAACTTTGGCATCGCTCCTTCGGTGAGTTCAATGTCCACTTTTGGGCCAAGGAATTCCGAGATGTCTACGTTGAATACAGACTGGTACTTGTCTGCTGCACAAATTCGTCATCCAAGGCATTGTTGATTCCGGCAAGTTGTATGCCGAGATGTGGGAACCAGTCTTTCCAAGCAGGTTGCATCCAGCTCCATCAACAACTAGTAGTGGTAACACAGATATCATGGACTTGTACTTGATGTTTACTGTTGCAGAACCCAGGACACAAAGAGACTGGCCTGACCACATGCGCAGCAGCATGTTGTCTGTCTGCAGCCTAAATGAATTGTGTGTCCACATGGTGTTGAACATAGCCTTCCTGACAAGCGTGCAGGTAGCACCGGAGTTTACTTCAAAGTTCAAAGGTTTATGGTCGATTAGCACGTTCACTGTGAACTTCGGCACGTTTGCGGTGTCCGGCAAGTTGTTGACATCATGCATCATCGACGTAGCTCTTGCATGCTGATGAAGAGCCAGTGACGGAGTCACCTGTGGCACATGCTGTAGTGGTAGCTCTACGTTGCGGTTTTGGTGCAAGTTTTGAGTGTCTTTGTGCTTAAATTGATGCAAGCCTTTTCAATGTGTCCACTCTTGTTGCAATAGTTGCAGGAGGAAGTCGACAGCATTGAGCGTTCCCGCTTTTTGGTCGCTTTCCTCCACCATAATGATTCCTTGGAGGGGAACCCGTTGCGTTTGCCTAGTTCACGTCTCCGACTCAGGAACCACTTGTATTGTGCACGTCTCTGAACTCAGCCTTTGCTTCTTCTGTGGCGCCTCCTGCTCACAAGGTGAATTCATAGGCCTTCCTGAATGTCAGGTCTCACTGAGAAAAGAGATGTTGTAGTTTCATCCCTCAGGTCGCAGACAAAATGGCCTCGGAGCATTACGTCCACAGGCAGCAGTGTAGCATTTGTTGGCTGGCCCGATCTCAACCTAAAATTGCAGTCTGCTGCAAGTTGTTTTAGTGCTATATACCGTAGGCACTCACGGTTTCTCCCTGTTCTTGATTCAGACATTGAAAGTGTGCTCGACAGTGAGCTTTCAAAGTGAGCTTTCAGGGCATCTACAATATCTTCAACACTGACCTGTGTGGGCTGCTTGGGCTGTAGAAGGGTGCAGATGAAGTCCTAAGTTGGTAGGTGTGCTTTTTTTCTTGGAAGCGTCCATAACATCCAAAGCCTTGAAGAAAAAAGTTCAGGAGCCCGTACCATGATTTCCACGAACCCGGTCTGTGGTCGAACGCTGGAATGTGGGCAAAGTCAGGTGTTGCCATGGTGTGTGTAGCGCAGGCTTTGTCGCTGTTCGATGATGTAGCCGCTTACTTTAAAAGCGCCATGAGTCTGGAATCGACCTTGTCGCCAAGTAATGTTCGAAGGCTGTAATATGTGGCCAGTGGTTTATTCAAGCTGCCTACAAAAAAAGGCTTTTTGAGTTCCGACTGCACAGGGGACAACGTCATTCGCACTAATTGTCTTTCATTGTTCACTGCGCTGGGATGGCGCCAGCGGAAGATCACCAGGCAGGAGCCAGCGAAAGCACACACGGCATTGCCGTTTCATGTATCACTGGTATCCCCTCCCATGTGTGTGTGGCCTTGCTGTGCTGTCAATGTGGTAGCATCGTCATAAATGATGTCACCGCCGATAGCAACCACAGCAACGCGCAGTCAACCGAGTGCAAAACTGGAAATGGTTGGAGACGTCACCTCCGAGGAGTGAACCATCGTGGGAGGGAATGCTCACGCATCGTCAACAGTGACGAGAATGATGAACAAAGGAGGCAACGTGCCGCGGCAACAATGCCCGGTTTTTTATTTACAGATTCTCAGCTAATACTCATCCATTTGATAAAATTCTTGAAGGGAAGATTTCTAAAATATTGCTTTATTTGGTTATAAGTACATCCATGTATCGGCGGAGGGTATTTCAGGACCCCTTTTTTATGATTGAGCTGATCAGCAATTTTGTAAAGCCTCGTCTCTGCAGGTGTGTGCAGCCACTCTTGGCAAGCTTGATTCAAGCTGTGTAGCTTGTGTAGCCCAAGACACGGGTGTGAAGGCATCATCATCCTTCTGCCTGTCTTGTCCTCCTCTCTGTTACTATGACTGAGAGCCTTGGCCAATCACCCTTGTTCGGCCTATGTTTAGGCTCCATGTTTGGCAGCCTGAACATAAAGATTAGCAAGTTGGCAACATAAAACTCACTGTACGTCAGACTGGCTTTGGGAAAAAGGATGTGGGTAGAAAGTGTTCCCCACCCCTCACCCGTTCTGCTTTGCCCTTACTTCATTGCTATAGATGGAGTGAAAATACTGTTTTCTCAAGTTGCCAAGTCAACTTTGAATGTACTGTAGGTAACGTTGGGTGTGCTCTGGACACACTAAACTCCAGGTTACTGACCTGCGGCAGTGTGCCGGATGAAGCGGCTAACAGAAGACCCCCCTCCCCCCATTGCTGTGCCTGTTGCCCCCTGCTGCTGGGCCACCCTGCCTGATGGGTGGCCACGACAGTGAGTGAAGCCGCGTATGCGGTGTGCTGCATCATAAACCAAGGCTGCACCAAAATACCCTTGGAAAATATACCAACAGCACACCAGGTGGCATTGTAGCGACTCCACAAAAAAAAAAAAAAAAAAGGCCTACACTCTGTGGCTTAGAAAAAGCAAGAGATGATCAAGTAGAACTTGTGTGGCATGCCAGTTCACGGTTGTGCAGGTGGGCTTGGCACAGCAAAGACTGGGATGGCCTCACCCCTGACTTTACTGACTCCACCTCAGTGGCTTGTGCAAGTGCATTATGGTCTACGTGACCATGTAGTGGTCCGCCCAAAGAGTGGAAAAACAAGGAAGGCACAATTTAAACTAAGATATGCAGGACCAAAGCATAACACCATCGCAAGGAAAGAATCGGCCCCCACCATTCGACAGCGAGCGAGCCTCTCTCAGTCACTGCCCGAGAGAGACTCACTCTGAAGAGCTGAGAAAGTCATTCTATCAGGCTATGCGAGGCTGTTACTTTTATGTGCAGGTGAGTGACCTGGGTACGAAACCATCTTGCCCACCTGAGGAAATCCCCGAGCCGGTCCTCTTCGAGTGGAACAGCAAAGTGGCCACTGCCAGTGGTGGCAAAGCTCTCGTTGAGCAGCTTCCAGAAGGCCGGCACTCTCACCACGAGCACGGCCTTGTGGGCCCTGAGCACCGATCCGTGATCCCCCGACTCGATGGTGACATCCGCAAAGAGGCCATCTTCAAGCACGCTGCACAGGGTGGGGGACTCATCATCATCATCATCATCAGCCTGTCTACGCCAACTACAGGGCAGAGGCCTCTCCTGTAGATTTCCAATTATCCTGGCCCTGTGCTAACTGTGACCAATTTATCCCCGCAAACTTCTTCATCTCATCTGCCCACCTAATGGCGAATTCCTTTGAGAGAACAGGAGCAGTGGCGTCGTGCAGTGAGGAGTAGGGAAGAGAGCACTCGGGAGCAGGACCACTGCACCTGCCATTGGAATGCGGCACGCACCCGGAGAGCAGGTGGGAGAGGAAAAAACGGCGAGGGAAAGCACGGTCCCGACCCGACTGTCGTGGCCTGCCGAAATGGGCATGCACGTTAGCATTTATCAGGTTAAAAGGGCGATCCGGCTACATTTTGCAGTAGTAGCAATATGAGGCCCGTCTGCAAGATCGGCGAGTGACGAACAGGCGGTATCATTACGAGGGCATCTCAAATACGACAAAAACAGGCATTTTGCACATATGTGCAATCTGTCGGGGTGGAGTAGAGGTTAAAATGCCGGCTTGTTCTTGGAGTCGCTGGTTCGAATCTCCCCGGCGCTGTTCGTTTTTCTTTTCTTTTTTTTTTTTTCCTTCTGTCTAGCGTTTTTGAGAACTGAGAACGAATATTTCAGTGGAAGAAATGCGCCCCCACACGCAGAATCGTTAAATGACGTACAGCCGAAGTGGGAAGCTCCTTCATGTTTACTGAACGGCACCGTTGATTCTGGGGCATGGAGGTCACTGAGAGCAACCCAGCGGCGACACGGCGGCGCGCGCCGTGTCGTCGCTCCATGTGGCTCAGCCCGAAGAACATACGGCGTTCTGCCGCGGGAGATTACCCGCTGCGCAAACTTCGTCGTGAAAGTTCGCTCCACGTAAGCAATCTCTGCGGAAAAGCATGTGTGAGCAAAGCCGGGCAAAGCATGTGTGGCGGTAGGAAGCACTCGCATGCTCGTAGGGCTCGCTGCCCATTCCGCAAAGTTACAAATGCACGATGGATACCGCCGTGCTCTCTGGCCCATGCTCGCCGAGCCGCGACACTTCGCAAGAAGAAAAAAAAAAAACAAACAGAAACATAAAAAAGGGGAGGATATGACGTTAAGGTCATGCGAATTCCTTCGTACTGTGCTTGCTCCGCTTTTCAAGCGGGAGCAGATCGGACTGCTCCCAACTGCTCTCGGAGCAGCGAAAGTGACCTCGCTCTACCATTGGATGACAGTGCTCCTACTCCTGTTCGACCACTGGAACACGCCTGCTGAGGAGAGAGCACTTTCAGAGTGCTTTTGAGTGCCCCTGCTCTCCCAATGGAATTCGCCATAACTTTCTGCCACCCCCTGCCACGCTTGCCTTCTCTAGGGATACAAAGAAAAACTGCACAAAAGACAGGACAAAGAAACGAACTACAACCTGAAGGCGCTGTGGTTTGTGGTTCCTTTATTTGTCCTGTCTTTTGTGCTGTTTTTCTTCGTATTACAATGTACCAACTCGCCCTCCAGCAAACCCTTCTCTAGGGATCCGCTCTGTCACCCTTAATGACCAACGGTTATCTTGCCTTCGAAATACATGCCTTGCCCACGGCAATTTTTTCTTGTTAATTTCTACTAAGGGGAGGGGGCAGGACTCGCCGAGACCCAGTTGCTCGCTGCCTGCGGGGACTCACCTGAGCATGTGCTTCTGCAGCTGCGAGCGCAGGCGAAGCTGCAGCTTCTCATGCTCCTTGCCGCACTTGAGCAGGAAGCCCGGACTCGGGTGCACGGGGCTCCGGGCTGGGCTGCCACCGGGCCACATTGCAGGTCAACCACTGCACACGCATTGCCCAGCGTCACCCACCATCGGCGGAGGCCGTGCCTGGGTACATTCTTTGGCACACCCTTCAGGCTCTGTGCAGCCCAATACCACCAAATTTCCTGGCTCTTGTGTGCTTAGTGGCAAGTGCCTCGACTGTGACACATTTTGTACTGCTGGCTCGCACCGCATTAAATCGTAAACTGATTCTGGAATCTGACAAGCACCCTTCGGAGGCCTCCCATTGGTTGGGCTTAGCGTTTTACCATAACACGCAAGCACCGTGGCGTGCTGAGGGCTAAAACACCTGTTTGAACACAGTCAACATGGGGTACAGAGATATTTTTACACACCAATGCCTTATAAACCAGAACAAGTAGCGCCCCGTCAGTAATATTTCATCGTAAATGGAGAACAATAATTCGCCTCTTGTTCGTCACTCTGGCCAGTGGTCTTGCGCCCGCTGTGTCCCACATGCCTGAGTTTGTCAATATTACAGGAAGCAGGTGCTGCTATCAAGTGCTTTAGTGGGAATCATGAATGACGTGTAAATTGGATTGCCAGCCATTGGCCAGTGCATGATGCTAGGGATTGAACGTGCCAGCTCTGAAGTGTGCATGTGTTGTTTTTGGCCAGTGGGGCTTACTGCCCCACATAGGAATGGGCAGGGCGAAGGCAGCTTTGTGCATATCTGCATGACGCACAACTAGCAAACTGCGTAACATTTAATGCCAGAGACGAGTGGTAATGCAGCGCATGCAGCACACCAATCTCTTGAATTTTAGCGACCAGTGGCGTAGCTAGAAATTTATTTCGGAAGGGAGTGCATATGCAACAATAGTGCCTCCGCCCAAATGTGATATGCAGGGTGTTGTGAAGATAATTGGAACACTTTAAAAATTTTTCCTGAGCGAACCGCCACACTGTTTGCGCTCACACTTGCCATGAAGGTCGCATTTTGTGGTCTATTTTGTTTGATACCGGGAACAACGATGGTACTTACCTGTGTATTCTGAAAATAAATAAAAACGATTTTCACCTATGAGAAAACGGTGGCTGATTTGGACGTGCGAGCCAGCGCAAGTTGATGTTGGAACGACAGAACCACCTGGGGTATGCAGAGCGAAACGCACGTTTGGGATTCACGGTAGGAAGGAGCCAAATGGTGCAGCAGATGATCAGAAAATGCACCTAGGAATGAGCTAGCAGACGATCAGAAAACCCGGTTTTTGGGCTCGCACGTCCAAATCAGCCACCATTTTCCCATAGGCGAAAATTTTTTTGATTTATTTTCAGGATAAACAGGTAAGTACCGTCATTGTTTCCGATGTCAAACAAAATAGACCACAAAATGCGACCTTCGTGTGAAGTTTGAGCGGGAACAGAGCGGCAATTCGCTCAGGAAAAATTTTCAAGTGTTCCAATTATCTTCGCAACACCCTGTATACAGTGGAACTCTCGATGATATGTCTCCCAATCTCACGGCGACCCGCTTCTTACCACGGGTCACCGCGGTCGAGGCAAACTACCCCCCAGAAACAATGCATTAAAAACCCTGATTATACAATGCGCGGGTGCACGCAGTCGGCTTCATATGACTGACCCTGGCAGGGATACACAGGCACGAATACACCAGTGGAGATACAAAGGGGATAAACCTCGCTAAAAATGGTTTTAAATACATTAGTTTCTATGGGGACTTTCAAGGGGAATTATGACTTGCTCGTTATACCCATTATTTCGTTATAGCCTGTCTCGTTATAACGACGTTGAACTGTAATTACCGAATGGTATTCCAAACAGCTTCACTGGCCATCTAATTCTGTAGGACATGATGGCTCCCTAATTTTTTTACCTGATATTATAGCGCTTTACTTTACTATCAGTGGGATTCACTGGATTGCTAAGAGCTCAGAAAGTCATTCTGTTCTGTCAGTGAACAAATAGCAGCAGGCAAGGATGTGATCTTTGAGGCACATTTGTGTCTTCAAGGGCTCCCTCGGGAGCTCGGCTAAAGCAATCGACTGCCTTCAAACACTTTGCTGGTATTAACAGCTTTGTAGCTGATGACAGCATCACAGCCAAGACTTCAACACCAGGCTACACTTGGAACGTGACTTTGTATATTCGTGTGCTTATTTCACATTCTTTTGACAGAAAACATTAACTTTACACTTTGCTGGCACTCTTCACTCAGAATCTGAACTTATGTAGGAGGACCACGAGATGTTCGCTGCTGTCCCTGAAGGACTGGCTGCTGACAGTTACCTAGGACTTAAATCTGTCCCGGATGAAATTCTTGGATTTCATGTTCTAAATTAACTGTAGAAGGTTTTGAGCAGTGAACATTCTGAAATTCCAGGTCGAATTATATTGAACATTTCAAAGGTAAAGCAACGTCCACAAACTTCAGTAGATGTTGAGCATTCTTTTTGCCACATATATCTACTCAAAGGAGGCACAACTTTGAGCTGGAAAACAATTAGATGGTTTTGGTTTGTCACAGCTCTTAATTAAACAGGAAGCCATAATCAGTATAAATACTTGGGGATCTGGCTCAAACTGAAAGGGAGATGAAACGCAGCAGTAATGAAACGTCGAGCACTTTGGGGTTACAATAAGTACGAGGTAGTGCGAGGCATCTGGAAAGGGGTAATGGTGCCGGCGCTCACGTTCTCTAATGCCGTATTATGCTTAAAGTCCGATATCCTGTTGGGAACGGAGGTTAACCAAAAGGCAGTCGGCAGATTAGCACTGGGAGCTCACAGTAAGACTACGAATGAGGATGTACAGGGAGATATGGGCTGAGCTTCATTTGAAACCAGGAAAGTGCAAAGTAAAATATGTTTTGAGGACAGGCTTAGACATTTAGATGACATGAACTAGGCAGCCAGAGTGCATAGGTACCTGTACCTTAGAAGTGTGGAAACTCAATGGTAGAAGAGGACGCGAACGCTGACGACTAAGTTAAAAAGAAAATGAAGGAAACAGAGGTGCTTATGTGGGCGTGGTGGATGGAAAAGAAGGGATCAATGGGAATCTAAAAAGCAGGCAAACAAGAGACCAGGAAAGAGAGCTTTTATGACAACAATAAAGGCAGTGCGTTGCTCTTCAAGGCGCGGGCTGGCTGCTTGAGAACTACAGCTTATATGAGCAAATATTCACCCCAGGATGAGATGTGGGGCTGTGACAGGACAAAAGGAACAATCGACCACATAGTAATAGAATGCAAAAAGATCCAGCCAGCTAGAATTGGGGGGGGGAGTCATACTGAGACGCTGTGTTTCGCAGCCGATGGAAGCATTAACCAGTCAGCAGTACGTATTACTTAACAACAGCTAGAGTACTGGTGAAAAAAGAAGAGAGGATCGTCACAGCCAGAGATAGCGGCGGGGCAGAATTAAAGAGAAATGAGAGCGGTAGGTTGACTAGATTTCATTAGATGACTAATGTAGGCGAGATGGCACATGCCATCCCCCCGATTCAAAGGGTCGGCGATTATTCATCATCACCACCACCACCATCATCATATGAGCGAGTGGACCCCCTGTTGGCTCCAAGGTATCCATCCCATTTGATGTGTCAGTTGCGGAGCGATTAAAAAAGCATCTGCCAAATGCACAGCTTGAGAAAAACCCAATTGTAAAAGATAGCAAAAAGGTTGCCATCCCTTACATTCGCAACGCGTCCCACCGCCTAAATAAGATTAGACACCGGGGGAATGTCAACGCAGTGTTTTCGGGTCCCACCAAATTGCGGACCCTGTGCGAGCGGATCAAAGAAGGCATGAAGAAGGAACCTGCTAGTTCTAAGAACCAGAAAAACTGCCTCATTAATTGCAGCGAAGGTGTTGTCAACTCAATACCCTTAACTTGTTGCAATAACGAACAGGCAGATGCTGTAACAACATGGTTCACGGGCACCATAACAACCTACATACCGCAGTGAGTGGACACCTTGGTATTCGTTGCCGCAACTGATGTTGCACCCTTGAGTCCGTGTGCACCAAGATCCCCGCTAGATACCACAATATGGTAGTACGTGAGATAATAGAGGCAGCTGAGATTTCCCGGCTGCAAGAACACTGTGCAAGTGCCCCTTCCAAGGTCCTATTGGAAAAAGAATTGATGTTTTTATGGGGATCTTTCATGCGTTCATGATTACCTTCGCAACTGCCCGGCTGATTCAGGAAAGGCCTTGTGCCGTTTTCCATGTTTTTTCCTCCAATAAATGCTGTTGAAAGTCAGAACTTGTGGTGTGCCGCTCTTCCTTTCTGTGTCTGCACTGTAAATTGTTGACATGAACCATTAAGCCCAACAGGTTCTTAGGAACTTCCGTTCTTGCTGGTGATTTTAATCTACCAGACTTAGAATGGAGTGATGGAATATGTGTAAGAGCCACTAGGTGCCACGTAAACATAGAAATGAAAAATGCAATTGACAACTCAGTTTCTTTCCCAGCGAGAAATAATAACTTTTTAGCCCTCGTGTTCTCAAATTCTCTCTTTTTGGTGAATAACAGTTTTATTCTAGGTATCAGTGACCACGTGGCTAAGTAAAAAAAGTAGAAGAACCTTAAGCTGCGCAACAAGACAGGTTTTCTTATTCAGCCAGGGAGACTATTCAACTATAGCCCAAGAGCTAGAAAACTATTTTAGCCAAAGAGCTAGAAAACTATTTGCCTGTGTTTGAATGCCAGGCTGAAAACGATAGTGTAAAAAATTTCTGTTGTTGCCCTTGCGGATAAGTATATACCTGCGAAACAAGCTGATCAGCTTGTTTGCAATAAATGCAAGAAGCCATGGATAATGTCCAATATTGTGGCAAGCTTACAAGTGGCCCGTGACTGGCCCTTTGGGAGAGTTCTCGACTAATGAATTTGTTGAAGTGGCTGCATTTGGCATTAGTTTTGACACTCTCTAGCTTTGCTGTCAAAAGTTCTACTTCCCCTTAAAACTTGATCTGTTCAGCTTAAGTAATTCCCTATAATTTAAATGGAGAAGTGGGGTGCGGCAGTTCGAGCCGTCCAAATGATTATTATTTGATGTGCTGCTGGACAGCAAATCCCAGGCGAAAAAAAACAATTGGAGGACCATTTGGGCCTGCCGAAAACACGAATAACCATTTGAAAATGCAAATGGTTCCATTTGGCCCATTTGTATTTTGGCAGGTCAGATTGAGCCTCCAATAGTTTTTTTTCGCCTGGGATACGTTTCAATCCTAGGTGCAAGGTAAAACACACAAGTACCACCAAGCCAAGAACTACGCACGTATATTGTGTCGTTAAAACAATGTAAAATAAACTTGATCCGAAAATTGACAAGGAATTCTCAAACACCTAAGTACAGTCATGTGGTCCAGACTTCGCAAGTCCCCGTTTGGACCACTTAAATCCTAGTAGTCGAATTACGAGAGATACTATCGTAGAAGAGTTTGCATGGTGCTGGCGCCTGTTGATACACACTTGGATACGTTGGATAGAACGACGGGACCCAGCCTCGCGAGAGAACGCGTTGCCCCGCTTTCTCCTTGTGTACGCGTTATCCATTTACATAATATTTCTGATCTTCCTTTTGTTAGCGTTCACAAAACGAGGGGCTTTGCAAACGTGTGGCCTGTTTTGTTCCTGCCTGATTGTGTGGCATTATGCAATTATAGAATGAATAAAGTGAAGCGTTGGAGCACTTCAGTCGCGCACATGCAACCGCCACGATCTCAAATTATACGAAACAGAACGGAATTATTTTTTTTTCCTCACACTTTTCAGCCTTACGTGCACAAATGATCCGCTAAACGTGCGGCGGAACAGGTGCACCGCTTGAAGGTATTCCGGGCATGACGGCACCAGGGCCCTAAAAAGGAATAAATCTGCGATTCTTCACAGGAAGCGGCCGGCAGCCAATTTTGGCACGCCGCCTTGTTTGGCTCGAAAAAGGATGCGGCGAAGATCGAGCAATGCAGCGAAGCCTTGCAGGAAAGCCAGCGCTCCAACGCTCGTCGCTGCGTCGGGGTGGCAGCAATCGTGCGAACGCCGCAGCATTTCTCCGCGCGTTCGGTGGTGCGAGGAGGTTCTCGCACGACGGTTGCACGTGCTGAAAGGAACGTTTCACAGCAAAGCAGTTGGCTGCCCGCTTTGCTGTCAAACTCAGCAGCCGCCGAAAGGCCGTTGACAGGATCGGACAAAGAAATTGCTGTACCTTTTCGAAAGACGAGCAGCCTGAGCAGGGACAGCACTCACGAAGTCCGCCCATCGTGTGGAGCCCACATAGTAGCATACTGGCTCAGGCCAGAGGAACGACCCGCAAGAGATGCAGAAGAGCGCGGAGGAAAGAATCCCGCATGCGGAAGAGCGACGACGCCCTGGGCCCTGGCCAAGAGACTTCCTGCTAAGTTTCTCTCCCGAAGTTTCTCTCTCACTTTAGCAGCGGTCTTATTCGCACGCCGCGTAGGAACAATTTTTATTTTTTTCTTCGCACACCGCGTGCGACCAAGAAATAAAGGCAGCTCCTTATATGTAATTAATTTGCGCAGTATACAGCACAATACACGTTTTTATTTTTATAAAAGTTAAAGAGCCATTCAAATGCTGGAATTTTTTGAAACAAACCATTGTTGTTCTTGCGGGCGCAGCCCGCGCTGCAGCCCAACTATGGTGGCTAGAAGGGGGAGGTGACGCCAAGGCATGGAGGAAGGAAAAAGTTAGGAGACGGCGCTACCGGAGAAACGTGAAGCCTATTCGCCGCGAGCTCGACATGTAGGGGGCGGCAGCGTCGCGCTGCTAGTGTGGATGCTCCGCTGAGCGGCCCGTAAGAATGCACACTGTGGGCGCGCTTCCTGCCTTTTTCTCGCCGTATGTGCGCACGACAGGTGCAAAAAAGAGTGGTATGCTGTAGTTCGGTTCCTCAACGTTCAATGTATAGCATGGAAGCGGCAGTCAGTTTTCATTATTACGCCAAAAAACGCGACGACTCATCGGGAATCTCAGAATGGCCGTAATTGTGACAATGAACTTGTACGCTGTGGCTCGTAGCAAGCTCGATCTTTCCAGACTATGGCTTTGGGCCTTCAATAAAAGCATAAATAGAAACTAATCAGGAAGCCTCGATCTCTGAAATTCAGTTTACAGCGGCAATCTCAATCGCTTTCACTTGTAGCATGACGCATTCTTTGCATTTGTGGGATGCTCTGAAATGGTAACACTACTTAACTGCCCCGAAATTCCTTCTAAGAGCCTACGATATTTTTTGTGTGTTCAAAAGGCAACATAAAATTACTGAATTTTTACAGCGCAGAGATATAAATGTAACCGCTCTAACGGCGGGTCTTTTAAATGAAATTTTAGCGACTCTGAAGGAAGGTTTCATGAATAACGGTTTCGGATCACTTATTTACGGCTTTCGTCGCAAGTGAACTTGCGAATTGAATTGTCAACGCACTCAGTACAATCAACATCTCATGTTTAGCTAGGTTTTCGCAAAGTGACAAGCAGGTTTGTTTTGTAAACTGAATATCGCCTTTGTCTTGGCATTTAATTCTTGAGGATTGGTTAAGAAATGAAATTCTGCGCGTTTCATTTTTTTTCGGGAAGGGGGAGGGGGGGTCCTGCCAACGTTGCAAGAGCAGCGAGAAGAGAACGCATGTAACGCGCGCGAAAAGCCAAACTAAGGTTATCAGTACTATTTACAGTCGAAACTACACTAGGCGTCGTGTTCTGTAGCGGTGAAAAAGCAGTAAACGTATTTTCCAAAATGATTAACCCCCTTTTGGTTGTGGGACGCCTTTTTGAAAATTGTATTGAAAGCAAGCATTGTGGGAAAAAATTAAAAAAAAAAACCAGCCAGTCATGGCACACAACACACATGTGGGCAACAACGTGCATTATATATTACGCGTTTTCTCCTCTTTCTTTAAACTTAGGTCCACCTTAAGAGGTTAAGACGTGACCAAATTAGGGATTTGGTTATGGTGAGTGCGACGTTTCTGGACAAGGTGATTCATGTCGGATTTGAAAATGATATATATGAAAATGACACACAAAATGCCACATGACTGACGCAAACTCACAACTGCTTAATTTTACCGAAACATTCCCCCTAAATACTCTTGCGCATCCATAGAAACGTATTAGCAACTTAGCAACTCGATACAGTTGAATAAATGTTTATTCCTCCTCCAGAGTCCCGATTGTCCAAACCAACGACTGTCCAAAAATGGTATTTATTTTAGAAAAGATACGGGAAGGACGCGATCACACAGACGCTTGCGGGTGTAAAATACGTGTTCGGTAATGTATGGGTGATAGCGCACGGGTCGTGTGCAGTGTAAATGTTTTTGTTTGTTTCTTCTTTCTATAAGGACACAGCGCAAGGGTGTGGAATTTGCACCCGTATGCACAGGTCTTGTCGCTTCTTACCCGTTTCGCGTACTAAACTTTTATCCTTTAAATAATCGCCACGCCACCTTCAAAAAGCACCCTTCGACGTTCCCGGAACGGCAGACGACTGCACGCAACAATACGAAAAGTGCAATGTGTGGAAGCAATGTTTATAACACGTTTCACACTCAAGCGGTGACCACAGCGAAGATGTTTCGTGGAATTAAACCAGCTCATTAATCCGCAACGGCCGCTGAATATTGCGTTTCTAGAGGAAACGAGCACGCAGAGGTTACTATGTCGTTGCTTACTGCCAAACGAGCACACATATTGGTTGTTTTGTCGTGTGCAGCACGCGTCTTGAGCCGCACACAACGTGAAAAAGCAGACGACGCGAGAGCGCCATCCACACTAGGAGCGGTTCGTCCCGCCGCCGCCAGGGGCCGACTGTGTTCGCGCTCGGGGCGAATACATAAAAAGTAAAATCGAAGTCGGCCCAGGCGTCACTGCCCCACGTGACCCCAGCGCGCTGCCGCCGCGAGCTCTTCAATTTCGTCTGCTCGAAACTACTCTGCTGTCCGTTGTCGCGAAGCCTGCTATATGTTTTTTTTTTTCACGGCTTTTGTCTTTCGCACATACGTGGCACTCCTGCCCGCACGCTGGCATAAGATCACCGAGCAAAAAAAATGCAGGAAGGACAGGGGAAAGCTACCGCCAACCAAACGCGAGAGAAGCGCCGGAGTCGGAGACGCCGCCGGCCCGCCCGACCATGGAGGTCACGTGCTGGGCCGACTTCGGCGGCTTGAGAAAGAGAAACGGCGGAGGGAGCGGCTTCAACGGAGCTGGGCTTGCGAAGGCTAGCTGCGTGACGTCATGCCGTCTCCTAACTTTTTCTTCCTCCATGCGCCAAGGGCCGCTCAAAAGCGATGCGCCGGTTCATGCCTGGCGCACGGTGGCGCTGCTTTCCGTAGTTCGATGCCCGCCTGGCCGCCCGCTGTACGACTAAGCGCGCGGCGGACGCGCAAGCCAGCAGAAGTTCGCCGCACGCGCAAGTTTAATTTTACTAAGCACGCAAGTTGCTTGAAATGGCATATACTTCGCCACTCTCACTAAGCACTTCGACGCGTTCTGTTCCGATACGCATAACCTATGCAATCCCGAACGTCAAGCATCTTTCGCTGCTGACTCGCTTCCCATTCTGTACTCGACGTTATTTCAAACAGAATACAAAGAAGAGACCATACCCGTTTGCATAAACACAAAAAGCACGAAAACCACCATTTTTTAAGCCGAATGTATACCAACGACTACACGGAAACAAATTCCAGTAGAAGAGACAACCAGTAGAAGAAACAAATTGTTCAGTTTTGACGCACAGACTCTTTTTCCTGTACATATTTAGACTGCCAACGTTTTACTAAAAGCAAATAAAAAATGGATTAAGTCTGCAACGAGGAGGAATAATAGTAAAAGCACTTATGCTCTTTAAAAAATGCGCAAATATCAAGGCTGAACTGTGAATGCGATAAAAAAAAGTTTGCATTTGAGTACTGCGATAAAAAAAGTTTGCATTTGAGTACTGGAGTGTTCAATCTCGATGACAAAATAATTAAATTGCTACGTCTTCAATTCCGGTGATCAGTTTTTGACATTCACACAAACACGTTCGAAGAGAGAAAAAGTACGTGGGTATAATTGCATACAGCAGCACTCCCTCCTCAGAAGGAAAAGAAACTAATTCACTCTGCCAATACAGCACTCTTGGGGTTAGCAGCAAGCTCACCCTTTTCGCCGAATTCTTTGCACGGAATCAAGTAGGAATCCGCTTCCACAGGTGTGGCTTGAAAGAAAACTTTCACTTCAACACTACACTCGATTGCAGTGAAGGTATTATATATGGACTCGTGAATAGGGTTCCATCCCGTCTGACGCCTGCGAGCGTCACTTGAAATGGGCTCAATAAAAGTTGTTTCTTTCTTTCTCGATTGCAGTGAAGAAAACAATTTTTTCGAAGGCAAGGTTCATGGTGATCTATGGTACAAACTGTACATGCTCCAACATTGTCAGCCCCAGCAATCTCGTGCTTCGTCAAGTAGGCGCTTTGCGGTTCACATTTCGCGATATCAGGCATGGTTGGGGAGTTATTGGGAGCGCTTTCGTCTCCATGGGCGTCGGTAGCGTCGTTTTGCAAGGTGCGACGACGCTACTACGGTAGCGTCGTTGCCATGGCAGGTAAGCCGCCCGTAGGCGTCCTGTACGCGCTTTTCTGGAGTGGTTTCTCTGATAAATACTCATATACGTTGGGATAAATAGTAGGGATCGCATCACTCGTAATTTTAGGCCGGTAACGAGAATTTTTTACGCAAAGCAATGCGTCGGCGACGCTTTCCGTTTTACGCAAGAGCTCCCTCAGCCCTGCAATGAGCTCTGAATTACCGCTTCCGTACTGACAGAAAACTAGTTTTCAAAAAGGGGCAAACTCAGCCTACAAGGCACAAAGAAACGTGTGCGAACTAATAAACAAACGACGGAATGTAAAGCGCATTTCAAACGAAGTGTACGCGCCTGCTCATAGTCCAATACCACTCGTTACCCTCGAGCGCTTCGCTTTCAACAGGCATCGAAGAGCTGACCGGAGCGCCACCCTGGCCACCGCGGCCGTGTCATGAAACGAAGAATCGCGTTCCCATCAGCGGCGCAAGCGCGCTGACGCCACCTCCCCCTTCTAGCCACCATAGCCCAACGTTACTTCCCTGCAGCCTGCCGCCGCTGGGTGGGTGGCATGGTGGGTGGACTGGGTGGGGCATAGAGTTAATACTACTGACTGGGTGGGGGGTCATGTGGCGCCATCTGGTAGCGGCGACAAATTTTTTTCTGAAGAACAAAATATAAATAAACAGCAGTTCGCGGCGGAGCTGAATTCAACAACAACCGGAAAATTAGTATACAGCAATTGCCGCGTTTTATTACGTTCACAGTTGTTATATTCATAGAAATATTCCGCTGAAGAATTGTGCGGGAATATAAGCTGAAATATTTTCGGAAGCGCCGCTTCTAAAACCAGACGACAGTACACGGATCAGCTGCCTGCGGCGCAGATGTGCACAAAGCACTTAGCAGCCGGGGAAAAAAAACAGACCCATGGGTGCATTTGCGTATCTGTGCACGCTACTAGGCGTAAGACCGCTGCGAAAAAAAAAATGCCATGTATCCAACAAAACCGAACCAGGGCTTATTTTTGTAGCTAGAGAGTCGAGCCGTTGGTTTCCGTGCAACTGTGCACGCATAGAAAACACAGGGTGCATCACACGGATATGCATGCTTCCCTTGCACGTAGTCATACCAGCAAAGTATAGAGAAAGATTTAAAATGAAAACATTAGAAACGTAAATATTTACGCTACACGTCAACACAACAATAAGCAGACGGAGGCTCACATCTGTTTTATTGAAACGACTATCAAATACCTCAAGCATTTGTTCCTATACAACTTGTAGTTTGCGTTTCTGCCCCAGTAGGGGAAAGGAAACGAGCTCAAGTATAGATCGAGCTTGTTGCGCAAAATATTTTTGCTGAGAAAGATAACATGCACGAGCACAACTATATTCACGCTGGCATGTAGTTACACGAACATCACGTATGTACTACATGAACGAACACTGGCTGTGCTGAGCCGCGCTCCTCCGTCCCGGCCGTACTGCCAATGGCGTCCAGCGGGGTGCAATATTGAGTTCTCGTCTGGGACGACGATCGTCGGGAGAGCGCGAACCTACCATTGCCAGATGTTGGGGAGTTGGCAGCTAGGTGAGTGCCGCGCCCAGGAGCAACAAAGCTCAGCCACCGATCATCATTCAACGCCTATTACGACCCTCATGGTAGCCCCCCCCCCCTTCCGCGCCGCGATGGCCGGGGAGATTTCGTTCTTATGAGTGGCGGCCGTATTCCCTGGGAGGAGGGTGGAGATGTTGTGCTGCCGTGCCTTTATCTCTGCGGGGAAAGAAAACCGTTACACATGCGGTACTTATCGGGAGACAATCTGTAAAGAGAAGCATTACTATATAGGTTACCAAAATCCTCCTCAAGAAAGTCTGCCGGATTGAACCAAATGGAAGTGAAGCCCTGAGGCCCGAGCCGACGCTGCTCTCTTCGCACCTGGGTGAAACCATGCAGAGCTCTTTCCGCACGTTCGCACGCACTTGGTGGTTGCCTGGCCGCCGCTCAGAGTGAGTAAAAGCGCGGCGGGCCAGCCAAACCTGATAAGAACACTCCACATGAACCAAAAGAAACTGATTTACTGCTGCGCGCAGGAGCGGGTTGAAGAACCTCAAAGTTTCATACGGGATGCCAAGGATGTCAAACAAGTGCCAATTTCCGGAGGAGCGCCGGCGGGATTGTGCAGTCCTTAAAGATGTGCATTGTGGACTCGAACTCACTGCAGAACAAATTGCCCTGCGGTGCTTTGCGGTGCGGGCCCAATCCCATAGCGGCACGAACGTGTCTAGGGAGGAAAGTAAGGTTCCCGCACGCAAAGCGCCGCTAGAAAGATGCTCTACGGGACTCTAAAAATTCCGCAAGGATTATTTTCCACCTAGGATTCTGGCTTACGACCGAGTGCTGTTGCAGATGGGGTGAAAGGCTGGGGGCCAGCAATTCTGCCAATCCTTTCAGCGGAGTATACAAACCGATCAATATCGGGGACTGTTTGCCAGATTTTGCACGGGGCATTCGCTGCACCTGTGTAGAGCCGTGATGGTGTGCCCGCTCGGGCGACGTTATTACCAGTGGAACTTCCGGCGAACAACCGTAGGCGAGTACTCAGAAAATACGACGCGAGACAGCTGCTCATAGGAATATCCCAGTCCAGCGCCGCCCGCGTCCACTTCACGTGCAGTCACGGTTACGCGCAAACATTCGTCTCTCTGGTTACACTGTTCTGCACTCTAGAACAAGTGAGGTTCTTTCAAGAGTTCTGCTCGCTATCAGGAACGACCTGATGTACACGGAGCATACCTTACCGGCGAACCCACGTTTAGCAGGGGCGCAGTATCGAGCACACTCGATGTCACCATGGTCTCGGACTTTCATGTAGTGCCCAGTGGCACGTCGATATCGAGTCACATGGAAGCGATCACCTGCCTACATATATCTTGCTTGATGGTCTATGCGGAGGGCCATTGAATCGACAAATTCGTTGCCCGAATATATATTCTGCTCTTATTGAGGAGCTCGATGGGAACTTGGAATGGTACAGCGACCTAATAGACGCCATGACACGGGCGAAAAGTTCCTGTATGAAGTTGTTCCATCTACCCTCGAGGTTCTCAGTGGCCGATGCGGAGTATCAAAGGCTCCGCGCGTTGCGTCGCAGGGCTGAAAGGCGCGCTCGCAATACGCGAAGATCCGAAGATATACAAGCCGCTAGAGGCGCACAGAGGCACGTACAACGACATATGAAGAAATTAGCTCAGCGGGAATGGCAGTCTTTCTGCTCAAAACTAGACCCGCGAAAACCTCTCACGAGGATTTGGAGCTTAGTACGTAGCCTACGGACACCGCCTACTGCTCTGCACCCTTTCTACTCTATCACTTTGCGACAGAACCGCCGTGATCTAGACGTCGCTGAAGATTATTGCGCCAAGGTCACAGCCTTGTCGGCTCCAATCTTACCTGCCAGCCTGACAGCTGTCTCTCTGCCCTCTACAAATATGACCGTTATGGACAAGCCATTACTTCACAACGTCAGAATTAACTACTTGCTGCTTCACAACGCAGAACTACTTCAGAACTACTTCACAACGGCAGCACTACTTGCTGCCGTATCTTTCGTAAATAAGGCATCTGCCCCGGGTCCAGATGGCATCAGCTATGCAGCTTTGTCGCACCTTGGAGACAAGGCTAAGCGCTTCCTTCTCGGCACATACAACCACAGCTGGGAAATGGGCTGCCTCGAACCCGGCTGGAAACGCGGTCGCCTTGTTCCTGTACTCAAACCCGGCAAAATCCCTACGGAAATTGAATCTTACCGGCCCATTGCACTCCTGAGCTGCGTGGGGAAGCTGATGGAGAAAATGGTCCTTGCTCGCCTAGACTGGGACTTGACAAAGCGGAACGTGTATGTCCCACAGATGACTGGTTTCAGACAGTCTCGCAGCAGCATCGACAACGTGCTTGCTCTTGTCAATGACATAAAGAGTGCAAAAGCCCAGCGTAGCATCACCCTAGCAGTGTTCATCGACATTAAAGCAGCGCTTGACTGCGTGGCACATGAGGCAATAAGATCTGCCTTAGAGTCGGTAGGCATCGGAGGTCGCATGTATGCGTGGATATCTGATTATCTGTCTGACAGATCCGTCTTTATGTCCACGAAGGACGGTGAAAAAGCCTCTCACCATGTCACGCGAGGTGTGCCACAGGGCGGCATTTTAAGCCCAACCCAAGCCTAATTAGAATTGAGAAGTGCGTGGCTCACACTGTTGAAATATCGTTCTATGCCGATAATACCTGTATCTGGAGCTCTGGCCGGAACAGGCGAGTTTTACGAGTTCATACTTAATCACAGCGCGAAGGACGGGACAGACAGAACACTAACCACTGGACAGGCGCTGCCAGTGGTTAGTCTTCTGTGTGTCCCGTCCTTCGCGGTGTGATTAAGTATGAACACGTATATATATACCAACTCGCCCAACTTGCAACGGTCCTGAGTTTTACGAGCTCGCCTTCAAAAAGTCATCAATTCATTAGCGGACTTTTTGATCAGACGCGGCCTTGAAATCTCGGCTAGGAAATGTCCGGCAATAGCCTTCACCAGGAGTGATGTCTCCCGTTATTACCTTTCAGCGGCAGGGGTGGCTATACCCTCCGTGGACTCTCACCGATTCCTGGGCGTAACACTTGACAGGTCGCTGACGTGGTCCCCTCACGTTCGTTTCTTGAAGGAGAAGCTGGGCTTCTTTGCTCAGGTGTTGCGCATGCTGACAAGCCGCCCAGAAGGATGTTCTATTGGGCCCCTCCTACGTCTCTACACAGCACTCTGCGAAGGACTACTCCGATACAACCTCCCAGCACTCGGCCCTCTTTCCAAGGCCAACACAAGGCTGTTAGAAGGTATGCAGGCCCGAACTCTGCGGTTTAGTCTTGGCCTTCCGAAAACAACTTCTACGCTGGGGACCATACGAGAGTCAAGGCACTTCTTACCCAGTGTACTCATCAGAGGAGCAACTTCGCACATTTGCGGCTGGCGACTAGAGCCCATGGACGTCCGCTGAGCGCTAGCTCCGTCTTAGAGGGGCAAGACACTCTACCACCCTTGTGTCAGAAATACCCTGCACCACTTCATCTCCCGCCCTGGATGTACTCCCCCTGGCGAATTGTCACCACAGTACCGGGCATCAACAATAAGTCAGGGTTGCCAATTCCAGCTCTAAAGTACTTCACTCTAGAGCACATGTGGAATTGCTGCCGTAACCACAAGCATATCTACACCGATGCATCGGTAACGGCCACTTCATCTGCGATTGGAATCTGGGTTCCATCGACGCGGACTACAATTGCGGCCAGGTTAAGCCACAAAATAACATCGGCAACCTCAGAGCTTGCTTCCTTCGCTCCGCTTTGCGGCATCATTTCCGCGCGAACAACTGGCCCACGAAATACACACCCTGCATACACAGGCTGCCAGCTCGCTTCACGAGGTAGTGTTACAGTGGCTACCTGGACATTGTGGAGTGAAGGGGAATGTGGTGGCCGACGAAACAGCTTGCGCGGCCCACACTCAAACTCAGGTCATCATCCCGATTCCTTTCTCTCGACGTGACGCCGCGACACTTGCGTACTCCATGGCACGGCAGCTACAATTCTCAATATGAATGGATGGATCAAACAATTATCAGCCGTTGTACAGAATTGATCCCGCTTGCAGCTTCCGAATGCCGTGTGGACTGGGAAAGCGCGACGAAGCAGTCGTTCACCGCATTCGCCTCAACGTCGCTTTTACCAGCCACTACTTGCACAAGACGCGCCGAGTTACCTCCCCTCACTGTCAAGTATGCAGTGTTCGTGAGGACATAGAACATGTACTGTGTGTGTGTCCCCGTTACGACACCCCGCGGCTAACCTTGAAGACGACCTTGGGACTGCGTGCTGATGCACCACTGAAACTTTGCGACGCCATTGGCCCATGGCAGTCAACTGCCGCGGCAACACGGAGTACACGGGCCTTGGTGTCATTTCTCCGTGACTCCGGCCTGAACAAAATCCTGTGACCGTTTGCATTAACTATATCAGTGTGCGTGTGCTGTGTGCGCGAACCTGCGTTGGTCAGTTCGTGTGTGCTTATTTGTGTTTGTAGTGTCTGTATAAGTTTTAAATGCAGAGCATTTCAGTAACTCACGATGTCACCCGCGTTGACGTCCGTAGTCCGCACCGTCGTTGTCCCTACTATATAAAAAGAAAATACTATCCGGCGCCAGGTTTCGATCCCTCGACCCTGCGGGCGGAACGCAATGTACATGGTGCTCTAACCACTGCGCCACAAAGCCGACACAGAATGGGCCGCTATGAACGCGCCTTATATCGTTGACTCATTCAAATTACTGCTGACGAGCGCTCTCTCGTCAGCAGTTGCCACAAGTGCAACAACATAACGCAAACTACTTAACGTCGTGCGCCCCCGGAAATGCTCTGCATTTGATCGGGCACCTCGCGAGTGGGATGTTTCACTGCGTCTTCCTACTGGCCAGTACACTCGTCGCCATCTGTCGGATGTTGTGCGAACCCTTTGCAGCTGATGGCGCGCGATTTTAAACGACATTTTTTGTGTCATCGCTTCCTTTCACTTTTGCACCTCTCATTTTCATGTGGAGTAGCAAGCCAAGCTCGCTGCCAGGCTGACTTCTCATCATTAAAGGCATTCCTCCTCGTCATCCCCCTGTCGCCAGAACTGCCACTTCAGTGAGGCTAAGGCGTCCCTTACTTCTGGGCAGTCGTACGACCTGGCTCTTGACCTTGTCTCGCTTGCCGCTCCAGAGGAAACGGAACACGATGTCCTCCGCCTCTAGTTTGGTTCGCACAGCCACGGTGATGATAGAGGCAACGTAGCTCAGCAGCGTAAACAGCAAAGTCCGCGCCATCATGGCGCGAGCAGTCACTATATAGCGGAGCGGAGCGGACAGTTGCTAGGCGCGGGACCAGTTGCGGAAAAACGAAACCGCAGGATTTTAGCCTCCGAGGCCACCGGGAGCCCGTGTTTCGGTTGCGGTTGTGCGTCCAGAGGGTACATCAGCGAACACTTAGCGGTGTTAAGCCGCCACTGGCCTGGCCATACTGAGAGATCACGTCCAGCGCGGAGCGGAGAGAGCTCTCGTCTGGGACGAAAATCGTCAGATCATCGGCGTAGGCGAAAATTTGAGTGCGCGTGGCACACGGCGGCCATAAAAAAGTGTCTATGCGCGAAGCGGACGCGTGCCGCTGTAGGAGCGGCTCGATAGCCAGAACATACCGGACAGGGCTGAGAGGACACTCCTGCCTAACCCCGCGACCAACTGAAAAGCTATCCGAGGTGCGGCCTCGAATTAAAAGTGCGGAAGTGGGCCCATTACAATCACGAACCATGTTTTGAAAGTTGACTGCTAAACCCGCGTTGGCCAAAGTTTGGAAGAATTGCGGGTGGCCACTGCCGTCAAACGCCTTTTGTCGGTCGAAGCTACAAAGCAGACCGCGGATATTTTTACTTTCGACCCATTCCAACAAGTCTCTAAGAGCAAAGCCATGCAGCTGCGCCGAGCGAAAAGGCACGCAGCACGCGTGATACGGACCGACGATGGTGTTGATATCGTCCGTGAGCCGTGTGGTGTGGCACTTCGCAGTCAGCTTGTAATCACAATTGAGCAGCGTGATGGGGCGCCAGGCTCGCAGGTCGGAGCTCACGACTCGTCCTTCCAAAGGAGAGTGATCAGCTCTTCCCTTTGAGACGCCGACCGAACCCCCTCACCGAGCAGCCTGTTCACTAGAGCTGTGAAAGGCTGCCCCGGCTGCTTCCAAAACTTCAGGCAGAACTCTGGTGGTAAACCGTCCGAACCTGGGCTCCGATTGCGTTTCGATGTGTTAAGTGCCTCGAGCAGTTCACCCACGCTGATGGGGGTCAACGTTACTAGTTGGATGGGAGTATCGGTCACGGCAGGTGGGTCCCGTGGCCCCTCGAGAGGAAGCAGTTTTGGTGTTGTTGCATCAGCCCTAAAACCGGCGCGCTGCGTCCAAGATGTGTACGGCGTGCTCAAAACGGCGCCCTAAGACGGATTTTTAGTTTAATTGTGAATTAAGTGTGAATTAAGAATTCGGCTCAATTTTTTAGGCACTGGACCTGCAGCCAAGAGACTAGTGGCCTTTTTGAGCCTGTGCAACGATGTTTAAGCATAGTTCCCTTAGGTGGATTGTGAAGACGATTTCCGCTTTTCCTTTGCTGCGTGTGGAGGCAAATGAAGTCACAGCGATTGACACTGTAGTACACTGCGACATTTGTTGGCTTCGTCCTTTCAAACGTCCCGGCGTCGTCGTATACTCTGTTCTCATAGTTTTGGAGCTTTCCTCGAAACAATTTGATCCTAGCTTTCCGCCTGTTCTTGTGTAGGTCTGGGTCTATGTTTTTCTTTAGTGGGAGGGCGTCATTGGAGAGCCGCTGGATTGGTGACATATCCATCATGGCGTCGAGATATTTTCTCTTTGGAGGTGCGGGGTATATTCCATAGGATGGCCGGTACAATTTTTTTCAAGGGGCTAGGATAGGCAAGAATATATGTGGCCTGTGCTAAGGTAGTGGCCTGTCGACAGATATACCCAAAGTTATTACAAGACAATTTAGGACCTGTGTGGTGATCTTGAAAATTGAGATTCAGGCGCGCCGGGCTGCCCTATATGCCGTTGTGACAATGGCCCTTATTTGGCTTGCTTCAGTGCGGGTAAGTTTCTGGTACGGCAGGCTGACCGATATCCGACTCGTGATCACTGGGTATAAGTTTTTTTTTGGTTTCTTCTTTTATTCCCCCTGTCCCATGTCTCGGAATTTTACAATGCAAGCCTAATGTTAAAATATTCCCTGTATTTTTGCGACTGCGTGATTGGCTCTGCCGCTTCTCTGTAGGACCATGCCAATGATTCTTACGTGACTGTTTTTGGGCATCACATGCTGACGTATTTTTAGAGGTTTGTAAATTGTCCCCGTAACACCAATCATTATTTACCGAAGATAACTTGCGGCGCTGTCCGGCCTGAAAAATTAAAAAAAGTCGCTTCAAAATTCTCGCACTTACAACCCATATACGTGGTTTTATTTTTTATTCTGGCACATTTTATTTGGTTTCTCGGGCTAATCTAAGTTTTCCAGGCATTTAGGGTGTATGACGTTAATCTTTCGCTCGTCTATTGTTTATGTGACACAATGTTAGCGCCGGTATTGGTAAGTGTTGGAAAGGCGCTTTGGTAGTGGCGTAAGTTACGGGCACAGCTAGCGACCGCATGTGCCGAGCATGTGACTACCTAGGGGGTGTACAACGAACATCACTATGCAGGCGTGGCGAATGCTTGAATCGCGTATCTTCTTTGTTTTATCTCGACCGTAGTATTATGGTCCTCCTTTCCACAGTTGAGTTGCCGCTGCTCTGTACTGCCGCATCTGGTGATCCCTCGTACCTGGCGCCTTAGTTATATTTCCGGGCTGCAGCGGTGACGTACTTCAGTGGATGCTTGATGAGCACGGCTGATAGCGGACGGCTAGCAGGCAGGGGAAAACCGAGAAATGAGCCTAATAACGCTATCGCGTTAAACTGCCGTGTGACGAGATTTCGGCGTACGTTAGAGGGCCTAAAGTGGTCCACATTCTTCCGGAGACTTCCACAACGGCGTGCCCTGTAGCCCCCATGTAGCTTCGGGCCATGAATTACCGGAAATTTATATTTTTTGACCTTCTGGTGGGAACACGCTTTGGTGTGATGGCGTAAGTTGCGGGCACGGCTGGCGACCGTATCTGCTGGGCATGGTACCACCGATCGGGTATAGAACAAACTTCACCGCGCAGGCGCAGCACCTACTGAAAACGCTTGTCCTTGCTTTCGTATTCGACGTATCGACGTACTATCATTATCATCCTTACCTAAATTCTGTTACGTTGCACAAGATTACAGATTCAGCGGAGCCCTCGAAACTCGCTGCCTCAGTCGTAGCTTCCGGGGGGCAGTGGGGACGTATTTCCGTGGACGATCGATGACCCCGGCGGACGGCTAGGAGCCCCGGGAGAATCGAAAAATGAGCCTAATAACGCTATCGCGTGAAAAATATTGACATGCATCACTGTAGTACGCAGTGAACGGAAGCTTATGCGCCCGCAGGATATCCGTGGTCGCGTCACATACCGTACGCCGCGTACCAGAAAAAAAGTCGAAGTACTGCGTGATTGTAGCACAAACTTTATCAAGTACTTAGGAATCATTTAGCTTCCATTGAACTTCGCAAAAGGGGTAATTTATTTGATCGATGTGCCATAGAACGAGGAGGACCATTACGGTTACCTTTGAATTATTTTCACCGCTCACTGTGTATATAGTTTCCCGTCTAGCTTCCACGCTCGGCGGGAAAGCTCTGCTTGACGTCATTTTTCCAAAAAAATTAAATATTACTAAAAACCGCGTTATATTTTGACGCCAGTAAGCACGCATGTAGCGGGAAGTTCGCTTTGGTGTCGGGGACACAAGAAAAAAATTCAATTGAGTCACTATACCTTTCATTCTAAGTGTGCATTCGAATTCATGTAATCGTGTTCCCGCACGGAGTGAAAAATTAATTGATCAGTTCAGAAGTGTTTTTGATTACACTACTTCCATATGACTTAAACACACCTTTGCAGCATTGCCATGGTTTTTGTGACGTTCTTTCTTTTTCCAAAGCGGCAGCCTCTGGTACATTTCGAGAGGATTCTAAAGGGGCAGTCGAGCTCGATTGGCAGGACCAACCCCTTTTGCTTGGAGCAGAACAGCAGCCGTGCTGTGAGGAAGACATAACATGTTATCGTCCAATGAATATCACCATTTCTGCGTGTGCATAGTTCAGCCAAATGCAGAGCGAGAGGGCATAACGTGTTCATAAAACTCACTCTTTTCAGCTTGGACGTTAGACGACACTTCTGTCTGGAATGAGACGCGTATGGTAGCGAGATCGCGATCCAGCTCTCGCAGAGTGTCTTCGCTGTCGAGATATCAAATCCATTGGGTCCAGTCCTTTCTGACTGCTTTCAAGCACCTCCGTATGAAGTCCTCCTCTTCTCGAATATCATCAGCGGATGCTGCGCAGTCGCTTTAGCCCCTTGGGTGTCATCCATTGCAGACGGGCCGCCCGATTTCTCGAGCAGTTGAATATAAAAGCTTAAGGTGCTAGCTTGATCAAAATGCTACCTACTTAATGAACTCACAGGTTATAAAATACGCTGTGTCTAAAGGTACGTCGGACGTACCCGCAGCATTTCTTAAAGATACGTCGGACGTACCCGCAAGATTTCTTAAAGATACGTCGGACGTACCCGCAAGATTTTTTAAAGATACTTCGGACGTATCCGCGAAACTTTGTTAAGTACGTCGGTGTATTCGGTTCCATTCGGCCCAAACATGCAGCATACGTTCAGCGTTTTCTCGCGTCGACGTCGCGTCGACAGAAATGCATGTCTACGCTCGCTAGATATCGGCGTCGACGCAGCGCGAGATCGGAAAGCGAGCGGCAGCGTCCGTCTTCGCGTGGTTTGGGGTCGTTCCTTTCAGCAGAAAACAATGAATTTCTTTTTAATTTACGGTAATCGGTTGCCTTGAGACAAATTGCAAGCTATTTCTGTTCGCGAGCGCTCATCCATTTGTGGCTTGTTCGGCTTTCATCGGGAGATCGGGGATCTGCGATAGCTTTGTGTGAGTTAAATGAGGGAGCTCTGGTTACATCGCATCCAGTATTAGCATAATGTGGCTTGTCAGCAAGATCGGTGCGTGACGAGCAAGCGTTATCAACGCCAGAATTCTGGCGCATTCCATTCCATTCGTAGCTCCCGTGGCGTGCGCAGGGTAGACCGGGGATGTGCGATTGCTTTTTTTGACTCAAATAAAGGGACCTGTGGTTACATTGCTTGTAGCACTAGCATTATTGTCCTCGGCTTCAAGATCGGTGCGCAAGAAGCAAGCGTTACCACGGCTCAAATCTCTCAAATACGAACAAAAGAAAGCACACACGACACTATTCGTGGGCAGCCTCAGTTGGTACACCGAATTCTTCAAGGCTTTTCGTCTCCTCGCGTGGCCGAGCGGTTGAGAGCCGGCCTTCTGTTTCGAAAGTCTGCGGTTCGAATCCTGGCACAGCCTTTTTTTTTTTTTTTTGCGGCGATGCTTTGATCAGTTTATCATTCTATCTTATTTTGTTCTTATTTGACCGTGATGGCTCGAGATACATTTCGCGGCATTTCAATATTTGCCCGCCAACATACTCAGCAATAAATAAAGACGCCAAGTGATTTTTTTTTTTTTTTGCTAAAGCTAAAGTCTTGATAATTGCAGTTCAAGAAGTGACAATAACTGCTCATAAACGACTTCAACAGGATGGCATACGTGTCCAGCAACGCCCGCCGACGCAGCGACTGGCGCGCGACTTCGCCGGCCTCCTGCGGGCCCGCGCGTTGACGCCGAACGACGCCGACGCTCGCGCTACGCGTGATTTCGCGTCCATGTGGTTAGGGCTGAAACATACAAGGGGGAAAAAAGAAAGATACTCGCGTGCACATGATTTTGTTTCCCTCTTGAGAGAACCCGTAGTGGTCCGCATTCGATCTCTGACCTCAGCAAATGCTCTAACCGCCCCTTCAAATAAGGTCCAACTAGAGAACACGAGGGAAAAAAATACATTCTGCGTCAGGTTAGGCATCAGATTCTTGGCTTATATACAGCAAACGCGTGACGGTTTTGCCGTCGATGGTTTGAGATAACCACGCTAGTTTCGAGCAACGCCGCTTACGAGCCACTCTGGGCCCTGTACGTCCGACGTATCTTTAAGAAATCTTGCGGGTACGTCCGACGTATCTTTAAGAAATATTGCGTGTACGTCCGACGTATCTTTAAGAAATATTGCGGGTCCATCCGACGTATCTTTAGACACAGCGTATAAAATATGTCCCCGCGAATTTCTGAAGCCCGTCGAATAAGCGCGAGCAACGTACGCCCATAAATGAACGTGGTCATTCTGTGCTTCATAATAGAAGGACTCCAATTAGGACCACACAGGAGTAAAAAACTTGTTTGTCTTTATAATATTGTGAGTTCTCTCGTAAACATCACCGAGCCGAACGCTTAGCTAGGAACAGGATGGGAGAAAGAGCATCAACTCCTCAACAGAATCGTGTCAATTAGCTGATCTCCCGCAACTTGATCTCAGGACTAAATGCGAAGGATCGGAGTTCCTGTTCGAAGTTCTTCATGATCAAATAGGTATTGACACAGGCGACTACTTCAAGTTTTGCATTAACGCGCTAACGAGGCTCCGGCACAGCATGCATATTCCCTGCCCCGTGTTACGATTAAACGCGCTGCTTTTGTTTTCGCGCATACTGCAAGCTTCGTGCAGTGCTCCTGTGCTTTGCGGCAGAGCATATCCTCCGCTTTAGCCAGGTCATGCTGATTTCCGTCTTACTTTTTAATGTCTTATTTTGGGTTTATTTTCCTAGACAGCTACGGAGAACAGTGGCAGCATTTTTTGCAATTTTCTGTGCCAAACCTGATTTAATTCTTCGCATGCGGTCCA